>NC_057804.1:395709764-396009764 GCF_018294505.1 Triticum aestivum | reverse complement strand
CTCGGCGTTTCTCCCAAGCTGCCAGCCCAAGGCGATGTGCATCAGTCGCTGAAAGGTCACGCCTGCGTTGCGCAACCCGAACGGCATGCAGGTATAGCAGTATACTCCGCACGGGGTCAGGAAAGCCATTTTATCCACATCTTCTACCACCATCTTAATTTGGTGATAGCCCGAGAAGGCATCCAGGAAGCACAACAGGTCACACTCGGCGGTGGAATCAACAATCTGGTCGATGCGAGGGAGCGGGAATGGATCCTGAGGGCAGGCCTTGTTGAGGTTGGTGAAGTCGACGCACATGCGCTCCTTCCCTCCCTTTTTTGGCACAACGACAATGTTGGCTAGCCATTTAGGATAGCGAACCTCGCGAATAACACCTATAGCCTCCAACTTGCGGGTTTCTTGGACGATGAAGGCCTGCTTCTCGGTGGACTGTCGCCTTGCCTTCTGCTTCACGGGGCGCACGTTGGGGCACACGTTTAGATGGTGCTCAATCACCTCTCTTGGGACCCCTGCCAGCTGATCAGGTTCCCATGCAAACACTTCCTTGTTTGTGCGCAGAAATTTCACCAGGGCCTCCTCCTGCTCAGGGTCGAGATTGGCGCCTATGGTGAAGGTGGCGCCAGAGGATCCATTTTCATCGACTGGTACTTGCTTGGTCTCCGCCTTGTCTTGGGTGAACAGCTGCTTCTTCTTGGTCGGCACAGCCCCCTTGGGCTCGAGGGTGCCAGCGCTGGCGGGCTGCGCCGCGGCGGCCGCCTTGAAGGCGAGCTTGAGTGCCTGCAGGGCATATTTTTTATCTCCAGACACGGTGGGGACGCCGCTGCTTCCGGGTATCTTCATGAGGTTGTAGGTCGGGTGAGTCACTGCCATGAACTGGGGCAAGGCAGGGTAGCCGAGGATGGCGTTGTACAGGAGGCCGATGGGGGCGATGTCGAAGTCGACCAGCTCCGTGCGGAAGTTGTCGTGGGTGCCAAAGGTCACCGGGAGGCGGATCTGCCCCAGGGAGCCGGTGGAGCTGCCTCCGACGCTCGAGAAGGGCATGCTGGGTTGGATTCGCTCCAGCGGCACGTGAAGGAGGCTGAAGGCCTCCACCGAGAGCATGTTGAGGCCGGCACCACCGTTGATGAGGGTCCTGGTGACGGCCACCTGGCAGATGGTGGGGGTGCATAGCATCAGGAGAGCGCCCGAACAGGCGGTGTTGGAGGGGTGATCGTCCGAGCTGAAGGTCAGGTCGGCCTTGGGTGCCGCCCAGCCCGGGGGGGCTTCGCGGTGCTTGAGGGCGGCGCCGATCTGGCGGATGAGTGGCTTGATGTGGCGGCTCGAGGGTGGGGCTTGCGAGCCGCCCATGAGAGCTGTGACGACCGGGGGCGCCGGCGCAGCATAATGGGCGAGGAAGATGTCGTGCAGCTCCTCCCAGGAGGCCACCGATGCCGCTGGCGGGTGGAGGAGACATATGCACGGGACGCCGGTGAGGGCCATGGGCAGCCAGTTAGCCATGACCCTATCGTCGCCCCCAGCCTTGAGGACGGCCTCCTCATACGCCAGCAGGAAAGCTAGCGGATCCGCCGTGCCGTCATAGCGCGGCGGCATGTCTGGCTTGAAGTTGTTCGGCCACTGCACCTGTCGTAAGGCGGGGGCCAAGGCCCGGAGCCCCCTGGCCCCAGTGCTGGTGCTGGCCGCCGGAGCCGGAAGCGCGATGTCCGCCATGAGGGAGAAGCGTGGTGTCGGTGGGGAGCGGGTCGTCGGAAGGGAGAGCTACGGCACACCCCTACCTGGCGCGCCAAATGTCAGATGTTGGGTTCCGGCAGACCCTTAAGGTTCGAACTCCGGGGTGCGCGCGAAGATCTTCCCCCTACCAATCCGCGTCTGATCGCCACGCGAGAATCTAAGCTAAAACGATGAACAACACGAAGGACACAAGATTTATACTGGTTCGGGCCACCGTTGTGGTGTAATACCCTACTCCAGTGTGTGGTGTGGTGGATTGCCTAAGGGGCGGATGATGAACAGTACAAGGAAGAACTGCCTCACGAGAGGTGTTCTTGAGCTGATGCGGTGTTCTACTTGGGGTGAATCTACCCTCTTCTATCTGATCTCTCCTCGATGATCCTCTCCCTCCTACTGTGGTGACTAGCCCTATTTATAGGGGCCCTGGTCCTCTTCCCAAATATTGAGCGGGAAGGGCGCCAACAACGGCCATTTTGAAGGAGAACATCTAGTACAAGTTATCCTGACTAAAGTTGGTCTTCGGCTGCCAAAGGCACTGGTGATGACGCCGTCTTGGGCTCCATGGTGACCTCCATCCTGCCGCTCTGCTGGTCTTGGTCTCGTTGCACTGAAATGGTAACCTTTGCATGATGCCTTGGTACTCCGCGCATGTGCTTGCCCCCTTTGCACCAAAGGGGAAACAAGGACACTGCGCAGGCCGGCGCCCACCTGGCGCTCGCCTGGTCTTGATCGTCACGGCTTGCGTCACGAGCACCTCGCGAGGTACCCTTGCCTTGATCTCTCCGCCTCCTCGCGAGCCTGCCTGGCGAGGCCGCTCCTGAGGAAGCCTCGTGTCGTCCGCCCCGCGAGGCTTGGCCCCTCGAGAGGGTCTTGAGTCTTGTGTTGATGAAGATGGGCCGTACTGGGCCACCACTCGAGCCACGCCACAGGCCGCAGGTAGGCAAGTCTGTGGACCCCCATTCCTAGAACGCCGATAGCTCCCTACCGCATCAACCCCGAGGAAACTAAGGAGATCCAACGGTAAGTACAACAACTCATCGACAACGGTCAAGTACATGAAAGCTTGAGCCCTTGTGCCATTCCGGTCATTCTTGTCCCAAAGAAAGACGGTTCTTATCGCATGCTTTCCGATTGTCGTCCCATCAATGCTATCACCGTTAGATATCGTTACCCTATTCCACGCTTAGATGATATGCTTGTTGAGCTTAGCGGAGCCACCATTTTCTCTAAGATTGATCTTAAGAGTGGCTACTATTAAATACGCATCCAAGAAGATGATGAATGGAAAACCGCATTTAAGACCAAATTTGGCTTATAAGAATGGCTAGTTATGCCAATGGGTTTATCCAAAGCACCCGATACTTTCATGCGAGTCATGCACTTTGTTCTTCGTCCCTATATTGGTGTATTTGTTGTGGTCTATTTTTATGATATTCTTGTCTTTAGCAAATCCCTCAAAGGTCATGCCATCTTAGAACCGTGTTGCAAACCCTTAGGAAAGAGCGACTTTATGCTAATATGGACAAATGCCTTTTTGGTGTTGATAAGCTTGTTTTCTTGGGTTTCGTTGTGTCTTCTAAGGGTGTTCATGTAGATGAATCTAAGTTCAATGCTATTAAAACTTGGCCCCAACCAACCAACTTGCAACAAGTGCGTAGTTTTCTTGGTTTAGCCGGTTTATATCATAGATTTGTGAAGGATTTTAGCACCATTGCTTCACCTTTGCATTCCTTGAGTAAGAAAAATGTGTCATTTGTTTGGGGACCATCACAAGATACCGCATTTAATGAGCTAAAGAATTTTCTTACTCATGCTCCCGTGCTTGCATTACCCAACTTTGACAAACCTTTTGAAATTCATTGTGATGCTAGTGGTAATGGCATAGGAGGTGTGTTAACGCAAGAGAAGCGCCCCATAGCATACTTTAGTGAGAAACTTTCCGGAGCGCAACTCAATTACCCCATATATGACAAAGAGCTATGCTTTAGTGCGAGTTTTGCGTGAATGGGAACATTACCTTCACCCTCATGAATTTATCATTCATACCGATCATGAAACGCTTAAGTACTTAAAGGGTCAAACTAAGTTGAACAAGCGTCATGCTAAATGGAGTGAATTCATTGAGTCTTCTCCTTATGTCATCAAGTACATCAAAGGTAAGGAAAATGTAGTGGTGGATGCTCTTTCCCGCATATGCATGCTTGTCATTAAACTAGAATTGAATGTCATTGGCTTTGAGCACATCAAAGAATTGTATGCGCATGATCCTACTTTTGATGTTCCTTATGCTAAGTGTTTGCGCATACATCTTGGGAATGATATTACATCAAGGATGATTATCTTATGAGAGCTAACAAACTTTGCATTCCCGAGTCTTCTCTTCGTTTGCTCCTTTTGCAAGAGGCTCATGGAGGCGGACTCATGGGACATTTTGGACACGACAAGACATTCGCTATGCTCTCCAAGAACTATTTTTGGCATAAGATGTTCCACGATGTCTCATGCTTCACCAACCGATGCTCTACATGTCGCAAAGCTAAGTCAAAAGCTCAATCCCATGGTATTTACATGACCCTTCCTATTCCTTATCAACCTTGGGAAGACATTAGCATGGACTTTGTACTTGGTTTGCCTAGAACTCAAAATGGAAAGGATTCTGTGTTTGTTGTTGTGGACCGATTCTCTAAGATGGCTCATTTTATCCCATGCAACAAGATAGACGAGGCTTCACATATTGCAAATCTCTTTTCTAGGGAAATCCTGCGCCTACATGGAGTGCCAAAGATGATTGTCTCGGACCGCGACGTCAAGTTCTTGAGTTACTTTTGGAAGACTCTATGCGCCAAGCTCGGAATCTAGCTCTTGTTCTCTTCGGCATACCATCCTCAAACCAACGGCCAAACGGAGGTGACAAACCGTACGCTCTCCACTCTACTACGCGTGTTGATCAAGAGGAACATCAAGGAGTGGGAGGAGTGTCTACCCATCGCCGAGTACGCCTACAACCGAGCAAGACATTCAACTACCGGCAAGTCCCCCTTCGAGGTCGTCTATGGTTTCAACCCGTTGTCCCCATTGGACATTCTTCCTCTTCCACTACAAGAGCGCACCAATATGGACGCGAATGCAAGAGCAAGCTACCTCAAGAAGATGCACGAAGATACAAGGAACACCATCAAGCAACAAGTACAACGACTCGCGACCAAGCTCAACATCAACAAGCAACCAATGATATTCAACATTGGAGATCTTGTGTGGCTACACCTTCGCAAGGAACGCTTCCCCAACGAACGCAAGTCAAAACTGCTACCACGAGCCAATCGACCCTTCAAGGTGCTTGAATGCTACAACAACAATGCCTACAAGATCGACATCCCACGTGACAAGTACTCCGTGAGCGACATCTTCAATGTCAACGACCTCTCCCCGTACCATGGTGATGAGGATTTTGATCTGAGGTCGGATCTTTCCCAATGGAGGGGAGATGATGTGGAGCATCCTACGGTCATCCCCATGGACTTACCTTTGTTTCCCACGACACCACTTGGACCAATGACAAGAGCTCGTGCAAGAGCTATCGAAAACGAGGTTAACTCTCTCCTTGTTGAACTCCCCTTTGACCCACTTGAGACATGGCTACTACCTCAAACGGAGATGCTTTGTGTGCTTAGGTACCAAGGAAGCAACCAAGGAGAAGTTACGATGCAAGATGGGCATAGAGAGCATGAAGACAATCTGCCTAGCCCAGAAGGACCGGTACAAGCGCCCATGTACCGCCCAACTACCGCCCAGGCGGTACAACCGCTCGACTACCGCCAAACAACCGGTCCAACTTCTATGATCGAGCGGTGCAAGGCCGATACTGCACTGGTTGAAAGTGCTGGTATTTGACTAGAGGGGATGAATAGGCGATTTTTATGAAAGTCTTCAAAACAGGGGTGTTTCAAAGACAAACAATAGAAATGAACCTATTGATATGCAGCGGAAGGTAGACTACACTAGAAAAGCCATAGTCAAGTAAGCAATGTAGTGAAAGCACGAAGACTATGAGCAGCTAGGTAATATGGATTAGGATGGAAGAAGGTATGAAGCCAAACAGACAATAGTCTTCACATAGTGAAGTCAATCAGATCAGGCAAGTAGGCAAAGACTTCACGAAGACAAACTGTAAGTAAGGTGAGAGAGGTAGGATAGAACCAGTTGCTCGGAGAGGGCAAGGGGTTTGTTGGACCAGTTCCAGTTGCTATGACAACTTTACGTCTGGTTAGGGAGGCTGAGATTCAACTCAGAAGACCTGTCTTCACCTTATTCCCCTTGAGCTAAGAACACTTAGTCCTCGCCCAATCACGCTGGTAAGTCTTCAAGGGAGACTTCCAAACCTTCACAGACTTCGTTCACTGGCAATCCACAATGACTCTTGGATTCTCAGAACGCGACGCCTAACCGGCTGGAGGATTCACAGTCCTCAAGTGTAATAAGTCTTCAGATCACGCGGACAGAAAGACTTCAGTGATGCCTAATACTCTTTGGCTCTGGGTGTTTTGGGCTTTGTCCTCGCAAGGATTCTCTCTCAAATGCTTCGGAGGTGGGTTCCTCTCAAACGACAAAAGTCGTGCACTAACTCTGAGCAGCCACCAATTTATGGTGTAGGGGGTGGGCTATTTATAGCCAGGAGGCAACCCGACCTGATTTGTCCAAAATGACCCTGGGTCACTAGGGAACTGACACATGTCCAATGGTCAGATTTCAAACACATGCGACAACTTAGCTTGGGCTACAAGCCAAGCTAACTTATCCAGCTCTAGATAAGATTTGCTCTCATTGTCTTCGCTCGAAGACATAGGATTTGGTTGAGCATCACATCATTCACTCTGACTTTGTTCACTTGGACCCCACTTAACAGTACGGTGGTTCCTATGACTCAACAAAGAAGAAAAGGAAACTACGAAACAATTATGTCTTCGCACTCCATAGTCTTCACGCGATGTCTTCTCCTGTCATAGTCTTCAATGTGAATGTCTTCATAGAGCACCATTGTCTTCAATATCTTCACACATTTTTAGGGGTCATCTCTAGTAGGTAAACCGAATCAATATGGGACTACTACCTGTGTTATCCTGCAATTCTCACAAACACATTAGTCCCTCAACCAAGTTTGTCATCAATACTCCAAAACCAACTAGGGGTGGCACTAGATGCACTTACAATATCCCCCTTTTTGGTGATTGATGACAAACTGGTTGAAGTTTTCAATGGGGATAAAAGTATGTGAAAGTTCAGTGTTGTGAGTATTGTCTTCGTACATAAGACGAGGCTCCCCCTGAAGATGTGCATATAGATGACTTGCATTTGAATGCAAATGCACATGGCAGGTTTTGCTTTGTGGAGGCCATCATCAAAGTGTGAAGACAATGCATTATGCATATAAGCAAGTAAAGAAGATAATGATATGCATAATGGAAAATGGACGTCTGCAGAATGACTTCATGCGGGATTTATCATCGCATCACAGAATAGCAGATAAAGTAGCATAAGACCATCAAGTTTAAGTGTTACAACTCAGAGAATGAGATGTATCAAAAGACGAGAGTTGTAAGACTTGGCAAAAAGTAATTCACCCACCCATAAGGATCCGCTTGAAGACTATCAACTCATATGCTTCTCCCCCTTTTGTCAGTAAGGACCAAAAAGGTTTGGAGACATAGAGCATCTACTCGTTCCCAGAAGGAGCAGATGGTGGAGCAGGGTCGTTGCTGGAGTTTGGTGGTGCAGAGGGGCCTGGTGCAGAGCCGATATGCAATGTAGACATGGTTGGGGAAGTGGCATCGTATTCTTCATCAACGACATTGGCAACAACAGTTGCAGCCGAAGATGAATACTCAGAGTCTTCAAGAGAGGGAGTATGGCGCCAGCTTGCATTAGGAAGAGGCCTGGAGTCAAACTTGAAGCTTTCGATGAAGCCATCTGCTTGAAGATCATCTTCGGAACATAGCAGAGTGAGGATCTTCCAGGACCGCCTTGCATTCTCATGGGCAACAAAAGAGTTCTTGGTAGCCAGATTGCGAGTGCAATTAACATCCACCAAGAGACTATGCATTTGACACTTCAGCCAGTCATGGTGCTTGCCCTAATTCTGATGTAAGGCCACAAGCAGTTCTCAATCATTGAGGACTCGAGAATGCTTCCCAGGCCTTTGTGCAACTGTACTGGCAGTGGCTTCGGTATTAGCACAGTGAGGCAGATGCACATTTCCAGCAAGCGGATAAGCAGGAACAGTAACATTCGGAACATGGACTCCTTCAATTGGCTGTGTGAAGCTTTGATGATCAGCATTGTGAAGATATATTGGCTCCTTGGCAGGCTCAGGGTAGATGGCTTCAACAGACAGATCAACCTCAGGCAAGAAAACCAGATAGTTACGTGCAGAAGGCTGATAGTTGACGGTTGAATGAAGCTTGATTAGGCGCATCTCCCATGGAGTGTAAAACTTCAAGCCAAAAAGATCAATCCCAGATGCAGCAAGTTGTCTGATGAAGAAATCTTGGGAGTTGAACTTGATGACATTGACGATATAGAAAACCAAAGTCTTCATGGCGCCTTCAAGTTTGGCTTCAGAAGAATGTCCCTTGATTGGCCAGAGAGTACGCCTTAGGATATGATAAACTATGCGGGGCAAGTACTCGAGGTCCTGGACAAAGAATTCCTTTGGATATTCTGCATCACGAGGCAATGGCTTCATCATGCTGAGCATCTGACTCATATTGGGTTCATGCCGTTGAAAATGCTTTGCAGTCTTCTGTGTGGCGCTGACAACTAGGTTCGTACAATTCACCTGGAGTGGGCAGGGAGGTGAGCTCAATGATGTCCTGAGCTTTGGCTTCATGGTGCACATCACATGTCATCCACTCAAGGGTCCATGTCTTCGGATCCCTGTTGTATCCACGAATGTGAAGAGTAGCATATAACTATAGCAGAAGCTCTTCATTCCAATGCTCTTTGGCTGTGACGAATTCCAGAAGGCCGGCATCACGAAATCAATCCATAGCTTCCTCAAGACAAGGGAGCCCAGCCATAGCTTCACAATCAAGGTGCATGTGTGGGAAGATTCACTCTTGGTTGTAGAGAACACAAGAGTAGTAGCTGCACTGTTGGTGGCTCCAGAAGCGATCATAGGAGATCCTTGGTGAGGGAGTCCTGGATTAGGGGGTGTCCGGATAGCCGGACTACCATCATCAGCCGAACTATCATCGGCCGGACTATCATCATCGACCGGACTCCAAGACTATGAAGATACAAGATTGAAGACTTCGTCCCGTGTCCGGATGGGACTTTCCTTGGCGTGGAAGGCAAGCTTGGCGATACGGATACTTAGATCTCCTACCATTGTAACCGACTCTATGTAACCCTAGCCCTCTCCGGTGTCTATATAAACCGGATGGCTCTAGTCCGTAGGACACAACAACAACCATTACAATCATACCATAGGCTAGCTTCTAGGGTTTAGCCTCCTTGATCTCGTGGTAGATCCACTCTTGTAAACATCCACAATATCAATATCAATCAAGCAGGACGTAGGGTTTTACCTCCATCAAGAGGGCCCGAACCTGGGTAAAACATCGTGTCCCTTGTCTCCTTTACCATCCGCCTAGATGCACAGTTCGGGACCCCCTACCCGAGATCCGCCGGTTTTGACACCGACATTGGTGCTTTCATTGAGAGTTCCTCTGTGTCATCACCGATAGGCTTGATGGCCTCTTCAATCGACAATGACGCAGTCCTGGGTGAGACTTTTCTCCCCGGACAAATCTTTGTATTCGGCGGCTTCGCACTGCGGGCCAACTCACTTGTCCATCTGGAGCAAATCGAAAGCTACGCCCCTGGCCGTCAGGTCAGGTTTGGAAGCCTAAACTTCACGACCGATATCCGCGGGGACTTGATCTTCGATGGATCTGAGCCACAGCCGAGTGTGCCGCGCTATCACGATGGGCACGACCTAACTCTGCCGCCGGACAGCACCTTGGAGGCCGCACATGAATCCGCTCCGACCAATAGTCCGGAGCCGATCGCTCAGATCGAGGACGGATGGCTAGACACCGCCTTGGGAGCTGCAACTTCTACGGCGATGGATCCGAACACTTACCTTGTCCCGCATAAAGCTCATGACTCCGAGGTGCCGGACTCTCTGCCGGACTCCGAACCTCCCGCGCCCCTGCCGGTCGAATCCGACTGGGCGCCGATCATGGAATTCACCGCTGCGGACATCTTTCAGCACTCACCCTTCGGCGATATCTTAAATTCGCTGAAGCATCTCTCGCTATCCGGAGAGCCCTGGCCGAACTACGGCTAGGATGGTTGGGATGCGGACGATGAAGAAATTCAGGGCCCACCCACCACCCACTTCGTAGCCACCGTCGATGATCTAACCGACGTACTCGACTATGACTCCGAAGACATCGACGGTATGGACGACGATGCCGGAGACTATCAAGAACCAGTGCCTACAGGAAACTGGAAGACCACCTCGTCATACGACATAAATATGGTGGACACCCCAAAAGATGGGGACGGCGAAGAAGCAACGGAGGCCGATTCCTTAAAGAAACAGCCCAAGCGCCGGCATCAGCGGCGCCGCTCTAAATCCCGCCACAGCAAGAATAGAGATCCCGGCACAGGAGATAATAACACCCCAGAAAGTGCCGAAGACAACCCCCTCCAGCACGATCCAGCGCAGGAGGAGGCAGAAGCAAGCCCTCACGAGAGGGCGGCAGACGAAGAGGTCGAGGATGATAATTACTTACCTCCCTCCGGAGACGAGGCAAGCCTCGACGACGACGAATTCTTCGTGCCTGAGCATCCCGTCGAACAAGAGCGTTTCAGACGCAGGCTAATGGCCACGGCAAACAGCCTAAAGAAAAAGCAGCAACAGCTTCAAGCTGATCAAGACCTACTAGCCGACAGATGGACCGAGGTCCTCGCGGCCGAAGAGTATGAACTCGAACGCCCCTCCAAAAGTTACCCAAAACGCAAGTTGCTCCCCCGACTAGAGGAGGAAGCATACAACCTGCATCACTAGCGCACAATACGGCAGACCGACCACCTCGTGGCCGCGACAGAGAGGCGTGCAAGCCCTCCACCAAAACCGTACCCCGGCATCGCTCAAAAAGCATGAAGCCACGGGGGAACGCGCCGGACTTGCGGGATATATTGGAGGACAAGGCAAGACAATCCAGATCTATCTATGGATCACGTGGGTGCCCTAAGACCCACGACGAATACCGTCGCGCCGGATACAGCTACTCCGGCCGGGCCGAACACAGCAGACAACGCTCTCTCGAGCTACGTCGCGATATTGCTCAATACAGAGGCGCCGCACACCCACTATGCTTCACTGACGAAGTAATGGATCATCAAATCCCTGAAGGGTTTAAACCCGTTAATATCGAATCCTACGATGGCACAACAGACCCCGCGGTTTGGATTGAGGATTATCTCCTCCATATACATATGGCCCACGGCGACGATCTTCACGCCATCAAATATCTCGGCATTGGCTTAACAGCCTGCCCGCAGAGTCAATTGGATGCTGGGAAGACCTGGAAGCCGCATTCCTCGACAACTTCCAGGGCATGTATGTGCAACCACCGGACGCAGACGACCTAAGCCACATAATCCAGCAGCCAGACGAATTGGCTAGACAATTCTGGACACGGTTCTTAACAAAGAAAAATCAAATCGTCGACTGTCCGGATGCAGAGGCCCTCACGGCCTTCAAACATAACATCCGTGACGAGTGGCTGGCCCGGCACCTAGGACAGGAAAAGCCGAAATCCATGGCAGCCCTCACATCACTCATGACCCGCTTCTGTGCGGGAGAGGATAGCTGGCTAGCTCGCAGCAACAACCTCAGCAAAAACGCTGGTAGTCCAGATACCAAGGACCGCAATGGCAGGTTGCGTCGAAACAAAAACAAACGCTGCATTAACGGCGACAGCAATGAGGATACGGCAGTCAACGCCGGATTCCGAGGCTCCAAGCCCGGTCAACGGAAGAAGCCATTCAAAAGAACCACTCCGGGCCCGTCCAATTTGGACCGAATACTCGACCGCTCCTGTCAAATACATGGAACCCCCGAAAAGCCAGCTAACCACACCAATAGAGATTGTTGGGTATTCAAGCAGGCAGGCAAATTAATCGCCGAAAACAATGACAAGGGGCTACACAGCGATGACGAGGAAGAGACCCGGCTGCCGAACAACAGAGGACAAAAGGGATTCCCCCCCCCCAAGTTCGGACGGTAAACATGATATACGCAACGCATATACCCAAGAGGGAGCGGAAGCGTGCACTAAGAGACGTATACGCCATGGAGCCAGTCGCCCCAAAATTCAACCCATGGTCCTCTTGCCCGATCACTTTCGATCGAAGAGACCATCCGACCAGTATCCGCCATGGCGGATTCGCCGCATTGGTTTTAGACCCAATCGTCGATGGATTTCACCTCACGAGAGTCCTGATGGACGGCGGCAATAGCCTGAACCTGCTTTATCAGGATACAGTGCGCAAGATGGGCATAGACCCTTCAAGGATTAAACCTACAAAGACAACCTTCAAAGGCATCATACCAGGTGTCGAGGCCAGTTGTACATGCTCAGTCACACTGGAAGTGGTCTTCGGATCCCTGGATAATTTCCGAAGCGAGGAGTTAATCTTCGACATAGTCCCGTTCCACAGTGGCTATCACGCTCTGCTCGGACGAACCGCGTTCGCAAAATTCAACGCGGTGCCGCATTATGCATACCTTAAGCTCAAGATGCCAGGCCCTCGTGCAGTCATCACGGTCAATGGAAACACGGAACGCTCCCTCCGAACGGAGGAACATACAGCAGCTCTCGCGGCAGAAGTATAGAGCAGCCTTTCAAGGCAATTTTCGAGTCCGGCCGTTAAACGACCGGACACAGCCAAACGCGCCCGGAGCAACATCAACCAAGACCACCTGGCACGTTCCGAGCACGCGTAGCAATGCGGCCTCAACCCCAGCCCTCGCACAATTGTAAGACAAACTCTCCGCGTACATAATTACGCCCTGGAGATACCATGGGCATAGGAGGAGAGGCACAACCACAACAGACCCAGAGTGCGGTTCGACCACACGACCACACCAGGGGCTCCTAAGTGTGTCGCTCTTTTTATCTTTTATTTCTCTCTTTTTTATACAGAACTCTGTCCGGCGGCGAACCTGCCAAACTCATGATGCAACAGCCAGGGAGGGACAAAGGCCGCGACGAACACTCAGGTGGTCTCCATTACGAGCATTAAATTTGTTAAATACACCATTCCGCGGCCTACCCCTGGAGGGAGATGCCTTTAATTCGTCCAATCCCTTGCTTTCCGCACTATTTGTATCATTCCGCACTCATAGCAGACCTTCTCGAATAAAATGCAGCACTTTTTTGCCCATAATTGCATTACCTTATATATATATGTTCATTTACGACATGTTGCATCCGTACATTTTGGTACGGCCAAATACACCAGGGGCTTATGTTCCCCGCATTATGGTGTGATAAAGTCCGAACACTTTCACAAGTGCGGCACCCCGAACTTATAGCATTATATGAATCGGCTCCGAATCATGTCTTGGGTCAATAGTTGGGTTTGCCCGGCTCCCATGTTTGGCACCTTACGTTCCGTTCTATCGGCTAAGGTAGCACTGGGAGAACCACTGCGATTGCGCCCCGGTTGAGCCGGGTTAACGCCTCAGTGGAGAAAGCTAAAACTGACTGTCATGATAAGGCGAGAGATTGGTCGCTGTTCGAGAGGTCCTTTCGGGTCCTTAAAGACCTACGCCGCTTCGAGCGAAGTTCCGGATAATGTCCGACGAAGGCGTGGATAGCGCCCCTAATTCGGTCTTCCGAATACTAGGGGCTTCGCCGAAATTTAAAATTATAGAATTCTATGGCTAAATGAGAGTGTTCAAGCACTATAAGTCCGGTTGCCTTGTTCGTTGTGTTGAGCGCCTCCCTAGATGGACCCAAAAATGGGAACAAGAGTGCTCAAGTTTATCTCGAACACCCCAGCACTCGTGGCATGGGGGCTGAAGCCGATGACTTGCCATCTCTCAGATTTAATAAACGGCCGCACAGAAGGTAGTATTTTAAATTAACAAGCGTTGCTTAGCGCATATGAACAAAGTTTTCAGCACACAGGATAACACATTGCGAATTTAATCAATAATTACATCCCTGGGGCACTCATCCGCAATCTTGTGGGCACCCTTCAGGACAGTCTTATAGTACATCTCGGGCGTACGATATTCCTTGCCCGCTGGTGGCGCGTCAGTGATTAGCTTCTCCGCATCCAGCTTGCCCCAATGCACCTTTGCGCGGGCAAGGGCCCGACGAGCACCTTCAATACAGGCGGAGCGCTTGATAACCTCCACCCAGGGGCATGCATCCACCAACCGTCGCACAAGACCGAAGTAGCTCCCAGGCATGGCCTCTCCAGGCCACAGCCGGACTATGAGGCCCTTCATGGCCTGCTCGGCCACCTTGTGGAGCTCGACCAGCTGCTTCAGCTGGTCGCTAGGGGGCACCGGATGGCCGGCCTCAGCATACTGAGACCAGAAGACCTTCTCCGTTGAGCTCCCCTCCTCAGCTCGGTAGAATGCGGCGGCATCAGACACGCTGCGAGGCAGATCTGCAAACGCCCCTGGAGAGCTCCAAATTCGGGTAAGTAACACGTAATTTACATTCACATGCTTGCTTTGCATGAAAAATGCCTTACCCGCCGCTATCTTCCTCACCAACTCAATCTCCTGAAGGGACTTATGGGCATCAGCCTTGGCAGTCTTGGCACTTTCGAGAGCCGAGGCAAGCTCGGACTCTCGAGTCTTTGAGTCACGCTCCAAACTCTCATGCTTTTCCATGAGAGCCTGGAGCTCTTGCCGAACCACCGCCACCCGCGCCTCCTGCTTTTCTCGCTTGGCCCGTTCCGCGGCCGCATTGCGTTCGGCCGCAGACACGGCCTCCTTCAGGGTCGCCACCTCGTTCGTGGCCCCTGCAGTACCCATGTTATCCTTGTTATTTTTTGTTGCAACCTAAATCCTTTTCTGTAAGGTACAAGTTCAAAGTGGTGTTACTCACCTTCTTTGTCCTGGAGCTGCTTCTTGGCGCGGCCGAGCTCTTGCTCGGACCGCTCGAGCTCCTGCTTCAAAGCACCGACCTCCGCAATCAGTGCGGCAGAGGTCAGCAGCGCAGCCTGCAACCCATATTGACATAATTTTTTAGCAACCCTGCGTATATCTTCTTTTTTTTTAGATCCTCAGTCCGGCTTTTCTTTCCGAACACCGAACCGAGCATCAGGGGCTACTGTCTATGCGGTATTACATTGCATATTTTTATCTTCTTACCTCAAAGCCTGATAGAAGGCTACTGCAGGCTTCGGTCAGCCCGCTCTTGGTGAGTTGTACCTTCTGAATCACCGCACTCATAATAGTGCGGTGTTCTTCCTCGATGGAAGCGCTCTGGAGCGCCTCCAACAAATTGTCCGGCGCCTCCGGTTGGACGGAAGCCGCCGGTGTCACGGTCTTGCCCTTCGTGCGAAGGGGCCGCCGGCCGGACTCCAGAACCACTGCGGGTTCTGATGTGGAGTCCGACGCAAAGTCCGGGAGGCTGCCTTGTGGCGCCTCCGGAGCCTCCCCCTGATGGGTCCCTTCTTGGGATCCCACCTCGGCGTCCTCGGTGTCACGTGGGGTGAAGGCGGTCGGGATGGAGTCTACATCCGACGGAGCCAACGACCCGCTCGATGAAGCGGGGAGATCATCATTGGCCGGACTACAGGCAGCATGCGGCATCAGAATGACACTATGTGATGCAGAAAAAGAAATTATAAATCATTCAGGAATCCGGATACTTACGATCTCGCCGGAGGCCTGGCCCTTGAAGGCCATTCTTCCTCGCCAACGTTGATGTTGGCAGAACTGTCCGGGGGAATAGTCCTTCCCCTCTTGGACCCTTCGGCCTCCCCTATTAGGGAAGCCTTCCTCTTCCTCTCTCCCTCCTCTGGGAGAGAGTCCTCCTTCTCCTCCTCGTTTTCGGGGGAGGAGTCCGCCCCGGAGTCGTCGGACACCTGAAAGCGGGAACTCTTTCGAGCACCCGTGGCCTCCTTCTTGGCCTTCTTCTCCAGCACCACGTGCGGTGCCGAAACCAGCAGCCTCGCTAGACGGGCGTCTACTGGGTTTTCTGGCATGGGAGCCGGGCAGATAATCTGCTCCGCCTTCCTCATCCAGTCCTGTCAAAGGAAAAGGGGAAATTAAAACCCGCATAGAGTCAAACTATGAAAACCAAGTGTCCCGTAAAGGGGTAGAATCACTTACCTCGTCGGCTTGGCGCTGTGAGCGAAATCCACGATCTTCAGTCGCGGATGCGAGGGCTTCGGCGCCCTTAAACAGCACCCTCTAGGCGCCTTCGTACGTCGTGTCGAAGAGCCCGCTCAGTGCCTGGTGCTGTTCCGGATTGAACTCCCACAGATTGAATGCCCGCTCTTGGCATGGGAGAATCCGGCGGACGAGCATGACTTGGACCACGTTAACCAGCCTGAGCTTCTTCACTAGCTTCTGGATATAGGCTTGGAGTCCTGTCAGCTCCTCTGAACTACCCCACAGCAAGCCCTTCTCTTTCCAGGAGGTGAGCTGCATGGGGATACCAGATCTAAACTCGGGGGCCGCCGCCCACGTAGGGTCGCGCGGCTCGGTGATATAGAACCACCTCGATTGCCACCCCTTGACGGATTCCACGAAGGCCCCTTCGAACCAAAGGACGTTGGGCATCTTGCCCAACATGGCGCCTCCGCACTCCGCTTGAGTGCCCTTCACTACCTTCGGCTTGACATTGAAGGTCTTGAGCCACAAGCCGAAGTGGGGCTGGATGCAGAGGAAGGCCTCGCACACGACGATAAACGCCGAGATGTTGAGGATGAAGTTCGGCGCCAGATCATGGAAATCCAGGCCGTAGTAGAACATGAGCCCCCGGACAAAGGGGTGAAGTGGAAAGCCCAGTCCGCGGAGGAAGTGGGGAAGAAAAACGACCCTCTCATGGGGCCTGGGGGTGGGGATGAGCTGCCCCTCATCGGGCAGCCAGTGCGCGATGTCGCCGGACAGGTAGTCGGCGCTGCGCAGTCTTTCGATGTGCTCCTCCGTAACGGAGGAGGTCATCCACTTGCCTCCCGCTCCAGACATGACTGGGGAAGGTTGAGACGAGATGTGCGGGCTTGGGCGCTGGAGCTCGAGTGCGCGGAGATGGATAAGCAAAGGAGGAAGAAGGCGTAGGTGAAAAGGTGAATCCTTATCCCTTATATGGGCGGGCGAAGTCTACGCGTCCCCCACCGGCCTGGTAAAACTCGCTTATCCCCCAAGCGTCACCATCAATGGCGCGGTTGGGTTACCCACATCCGTATTGATGAGAATCCCGGATTAAGGGGAACACGATCTCTGCTTCAACAAGACGTGCCAAGGAAACCGCTTCGCTAAATGCGCTGAGGTGGTAGAGTAAAAACGATTCAAGTAATGGCTTGGTAGTGGCGTGACGTCATGCCGCAAAAAACGTCAGCAGATTGAACTTGTGTATATATTATTCTCTCTACGGTGGAATGTTGAATTTATTTTGCAGAGCCGGACACTATCCTGGTGTTCACAATCTTCTATCATTCGGAGGAGGAACCCGCCTTGCAATGCCAAGCAATATACGCGCCGGACTTATCGTCATTGAAGCCTGGTTCAGGGGCTACTGAGGGAGTCCTGGATTAGGGGGTGTCAGGATAGCCGGACTACCATCATCAGCCGAACTATCATCGGCCGGACTATCATCATCGACCGGACTCCAAGACTATGAAGATACAAGATTGAAGACTTCGTCCCGTGTCCAGATGGGACTTTCCTTGGCGTGGAAGGCAAGCTTGGCGATACGGATACGTAGATCTCCTACCATTGTAACCGACTCTATGTAACCCTAGCCCTCTCCGGTGTCTATATAAACCGGATGGCTCTAGTCTGTAGGACACAACAACAACCATTACAATCATACCATAGGCTAGCTTCTAGGGTTTAGCCTCCTTGATCTCATGGTAGATCCACTCTTGTAAACATCCACAATATCAATATCAATCAAGCAGGACGTAGGGTTTTACCTCCATCAAGAGGGCCCGAACCTGGGTAAAACATCGTGTCCCTTGTCTCCTGTTACCATCCGCCTAGACGCACAGTTCGGGACCCCCTACCCGAGATCCGCCGGTTTTGACACCGACACTTCGAGTAGGGATTCTTATCACTGTCAAAGAAGGTGTTGTGTGCTCTGAAGCTATTGACACTGAAGGATCCAGGAGATGTAGCAGGACCTGGAAGTCTTGGCAGTCTTGGCAGTCTTGGCTTAGGCTTCTGCACTGGTGGTCGCTGCTGCACATGATAGTCATATTGCGGTCCGGGACCAGTGGGTGGTACCAGGACAAGCCAACAATTAGTGACCAACTCCATATCTCGGTTTTAAGCCAACTCCATTGTGTGAGGCCTTGGGGGAGGAACAGCACCATCGGTGGGGACTGGCGTGGCAGAAGCTTCAAGATTCTCATTGGCTTCAGGCACAGCATTGGCTTCAGGCTCCACACGATCGTCAGCCAAGACATGGTCATTGGCTTCAAGAGTGTTTGTGGCAGCCTCAACATTCTCAACCTCCATATGGTCAACGACCGGAGGGTCTTGCACTGTCACATTCTCCTCGAGAATGACATGATCTGGGACAGGGGGTGTAGCAACTCTCTCTTCTCTTCTTGTTTCTTCATCGGCTGATGCAGCCGGAATGTCTTCAGTAGCTTTGGCTTCAGACTCAGGAACCGTAGCAGAAGGATTCTCTTCGGGGAACACTTGACGTACCACTAAGCTAGATTGGTGTGAATCTTCTTCTAGGATGGTTGATGATATGTCTCCGTCGTATCTATAATTTTTGATTGTCCCATGCCAATATTATTCAACTTTCATATACTTTTGGCAACTTTTTATACTATTTTTTGGACAACATATTGATCCACTGCCCAGTGCCAGTTCCTGTTTATTGCATGTTTTATGTTTCGCAGAAACCCAATATCAAACGGAATTCAAACAGAATAAAAATGGACGGAGAATTATTTTGGAATATTCGAGATTTTCCGGAGGAAGAATCAATGCGAAACGGTGCCCGAGGTGGCCACAAGATAGGGGGCGCGCCTGTCACCCTCGTGGGCCACCCGTAAGGCGGTTGACGCTCTTCTTTTGCCGCAAGAAAGCTAATTTTATGAGAAAAATCTGGGCGAAAGATTCATCCCAATCGGAGTTACGGATCTCCGGATATAAAAGATAAGATGAAGGGGCAGAATCTGCGAACGCAGAAATAGAGAGAGACAGAGAGATAGATCCAATCTCAGAGGGGCTCTCACCCCTCCCACGCCATGGGAGCCAAGGACCAGAGGGGAAACCCTTCTCACATCTAGGGAAAAGGTCAAGGAAGAAGAAGAAGAAGGGGGGCTCTCTCCCCCTTGCTTCTGGTGGCGCCGGAGCGCTACCGGGGGCCATCATTATCATCGCGATCTTCACCAACACCTCCGCCATCTTCACCAACATCTCCATCACCTTCCCCCTTCTATCTACAGCAGTCCACTCTCCCGTAACCCGCTGTACCTCTACTTGAACATGGTGCTTTATGCTTCATATTATTATCCAACGATGTGTTGCCATCCTATGATGTCTGAGTAGATTTTCGTTGTCCTATTGGTGATTGATGAATTGCTATGATTGGTTTGAGTTGCATGTTTTATTATTGGTGATGTCCTATGGTGCTCTCCGTGTCGCGCAAGCATGAGGGATTCCCGCTGTAGGGTTTGCAATATGTTCATGATTTGCTTATGGTGGGTGGCGTGAGTGACAGAAGCACAGACCCGAGTAAGTAGGTTGTTTGCGTATGGGATAAAGGGGACTTGATACTTTAATGCTATGGTTGGGTTTTATATTAATGATCTTTAGTAGTTGTGGATGCTTGCTAGAGTTCCAATCATAAGTGCATATGATCCAAGAAGAGAAAGTATGTTAGCTTATACCTCTCCCTCAAATAGAATTGCAATAGTGATTACCGGTCTAGTAACGTAGTAAATTGCTTAGGGACAATTTCACAACTCCTACCACCACTTTTCCACACTCACTATATTTACTTTATTGCTTCTTTATCTAAACAGCCCCTAGTTTATATTTATGTGTTCTTTATTATCTTGCAAACCTATCCAACAACACCTACAAAGTACTTCTAGTTTCATACTTGTTCTAGGTAAAGCGAACACTAAGCGTGCGTAGAGTTGTATCGGTGGTCGATAGAACTTGAGGGAATATTTTTTCTACCTTTAGCTCCTCGTTGGGTTCAACACTCTTACTTATCAAAAGAGGCTACAATTGATCCCATTTACTTGCGGGTTATCAAGACCTTTTTCTGGTGCCGTTGCCGGGGAGTCATAGCGTGGGGTGAATATTCTCGTGTGTGCTTGTTTGCTTTATCACCAAGTAATTTTTATTTGCTGTTCTAAGTTGTTCTCTATCTTTAGTTATGGATATGGAACACGAAAATACCAAAAAAAATTAGGTGTACTTGCTACTGATGGAGATGGGGAACCTCCTAAAACCCTCGATGCTCGTTATGTGACAGAAATTATGTACTACTTTGATAATCCTGAGAAAACCCCCTTCAACTTTGTTATGGGAGACACGTTGGATCAACGTGAATACTTTAGGGATTATCGCTTGACACAAAAAGGGAAACTATTATGGGATCAAATTTCTATGTTGCGTTGGTATGCTCGTCAACTATGCTTGATACATGATTATACTTGTTGCTCTAGGATGAAGGCTCCACACCTTCCCTTTTCATGCAAATTCAATGATAATAAAACCTTGGCTTCTTATGCTAATGGTATCTATGACTACTATGATGTGGGACAAATAGAAGAATTTGTTGCTTTTATGGGTGCTTATGAGATTGAATCTATGTTTAAAGAGTTTGATGATTTTGATGATTTGGTTTATAGACCTGAAAATTTTGCTATGCTTAAATATTGTTATAAGAATTATGAATACAATTACAATATTGATGCATTTATTGATAAAGTCTCCGCTGTCCAAGAAGAGACTAATATTTTGCAGGAAGCTATGGAAGAAGAAATTGAAGAAACTGTGAGCTCATTGGATGAAAAAGATGATGAGGAGAGCGAAGAACAAAAGGAGGAAGAGCGGATTAGCTACCCGTGCCCACCTTCTAATGAGAGTAACCCTCCAACTCATACATTATTTAATGTCCCTTCATTCTTACCGAAGGATGATTGCTATGATCCCTTTGATTCTCTTGAAATATCCCTTTTTGATGATACTTGCTATGCTTGTGGCCAAGATGCCAATATGAATTATGCTTATGGAGATGAACTTGCTATAGTTCCTTATGTTAAATATGAAATTGTTGCTATTGCACCCACGCATGATAGTCCTATTATCCTTTTGAATTCTCCAAACTACACTATATCGGAGAAGTTTGTGCTTATTAAGGATTATATTGATGGGTTGCCTTTTACCGTTGCACATGATAATTTTTATGAATGTACTATGCATGTGCTTGCTGCTCCTACTTGTAATTATTATGAGAGAGGAACTATATCTCCACCTCTCTATGTTTCCAATATGATAAAATTGCAAGAAACTGCTTATACTATGCATTGGCCTTTACTATGTGTGAATGAATTGTTCTTTTATGGCATGCCGATGCATAGGAAGAGAGTTAGACTTCGTTGTTGCATGATATATGTTACTTTGTGCTCACTACTAAATTACAAATCATTGTTAATTAAAATTGGCTTTGATATACCTTGGGATCCGGGTGGATTCATTACTTGAGCACTATATGCCTAGCTTAATGGCTTTAAAGAAAACGCTGCCAGGGAGACAACCAGGAAGTTTTAGAGAGTTGTTTATTTCTGCTGAGTGCTTTCATATAGTTTAAAAACAAAAAATAAAGACGGGAACCTAAAAACTTTTCAAAAAGGAAAGTGAAAATGAGAAAGACAAGCATTGTTGAAGTGGGAGCTAGCATTGAACTTTGTTCATGCTCACGAAAACTTTGTGAATCTTAATTACAGAAACTTTTCATCAAAAATAATTATCCCCTTGTATAATTCCATTGTACTATAAAAATAATGTGCCAAGGTTTGCCTTTAGGATGTTTACAATGCTTGTTGGTTTGTACGGTGCAGGACAGAAACTTTGGCAGTAGTGCGCGATTTTACATTTTTAACTGGAACATCAAATGGTTCTGATTCTTTTTGCATTGTCTTGATGTACAAATTTTTTATTTTCCTAATTTTGGTAGAATGTTTGGGGTACCATAAGTATGGTGAATGATCAGATTGCTACAGACTGTTCTGTTTTTGACAGATTCTGATTTTGATGCATAGTTTGCTTGTTTTGATGAATCTATCAATTTATATCAGTGGATTAAGCCATGAAAAAGTTATGTTACAGTAGACACAATGCAAAAACAAAATATGAATTGGTTTTCTACAGTACTTAGAGTAGTGATTTGCTTTATTATACTAACGGATCTTACCAAGTTTTCTTTGAAGTTTTGTGTGGATGAAGTGTCTAATCGAGGAGGTCTCGATATGAGGAAAAGGAAGAGAGGCAAGAGCTCAAGCTTGGGGATGCTCGAGGCATCCAAATAAATATTCAAGGAGACTCAAGCATGTAAGCTTGGGGATGCCCCGGAAGGCATCCCCTCTTTCTTTAACAAGTATCGGCATGTTTTCGTATTCGTTTCGTTCATGCGATATGTGCGAGTCTTGGAGCGTCTTTTTCATTTAGTTTTCATTTTTATTTTATACACCATGCTGGTATGAGATAGTCCTTGGTTGATTTATAGAATGCTCATTGGACCTCACTTAAATCTTTTGAGTATGGCTTTATAGAATGCTTCATATGCTTCACTTATATCATTTGAAGTTTGGATTGCCTGTTTCTCTTCACATAGAAAACCGCCATTTGTAGAATGCTCTTTTGCTTCACTTATATTTGTTAGAGTGTGGGCATATCTTTTGCAGAAAGGATTAAACTCTCTTGCTTCACTTATATCTATTTAGAGAGATGACAGGAATTGGTCATTCACGTGGTTAGTCATAAAATCCTACATAAACTTGTAGATCGCTGAATATGATATGTTTGATTCCTTGCAATAGTTTTGTCATACAAAGATGGTGATATTAGAGTCATGCTAGTGGGTGGTTGTGGATTATATTGACACTTGTGTTGAGGTTTGCAAGTCCCGTAGCATGCACGTATAGTAACCGTTTTGTGACAAATTTGAAGCATGGGGTGTTTCCTTGATTGTCTTCCTTATGAGTGGCGGTCGGGGACGAGCGATGGTCTTTTCCTACCAATCTATCCCCCTATGGGCATGTGTAGTAGTACTTTGCTTCGAGGGCTAATAAACTTTTGCAATAAGTATATAAGTTCTTTATGACTAATGTGAGTCCATGGATTATACACACTTTTACCTTTCCATCATTGCTAGCCTCTTCGGTACCGTGCATTGCCCTTTCTCACCTCGAGAGTTGGTGCAAACTTCGCCGGTGCATCCAAACCCCGTGATACGATATGCTCTATCACACATAAGCCTCCTTATATCTTCCTCAAAACAGCCACCATACCTACCTATCATGGCATTTCCATAGCCATTTCGAGATATATTGCCATGCAACTTCCATCATCATCACATACATGACTTGAGCATTTATTGTCATATTGCTTTGCATGATCGTAAGATAGCTAGCATGATGTTTTCATGGCTTGTCCGTTTTTTGATGACATTGTTATGCTATATCATTGCACATCCTGGTACACCACCGGAAGCATTCATATAGAGTCATATCTTTGTTCTAGTATCGAGTTGTAATATTGAGTTGTAAGTAAATAAAAGTGTGATGATCATCATTATAGAGCATTGCCCCATGAAAAAAAAGAAAAAAAAAGAAAAAAAAAGGGAAGGCCGAAGAAGCCTAAATAAAAAAGGGGGCCAAAGAAGCCCACCCAAAAAAAAGAAAAAAAAGGGGCAATGTTACTATCCTTTTACCACACTTGTGCTTCAGAGTAGCACCATGTTCTTCATATAGAGAGTCTCCTATGTTGTCACTTTCATATACTAGTGGGAATTTTCATTATAGAACTTGGCTTGTATATTCCAACGATGGGCTTCCTCAAATGCCCTAGGTCTTCATGAGCAAGCAAGTTGGATGCACACCCACTTAGTTTTCAGTTTGAGCTTTCATACACTTATAGCTCTTAGTGCATCCGTTGCATGGCAATCTCTACTCCTCGCATTGACATCAATTGATGGGCATCTCCATAGCCCGTTGATTAGCCGCGTCGATGTGAAACTTTCTCCCTTTTTTGTCTTCTCCATATAAACCTCCACCATCATATTCTATTCCATCTATAGTGTTATATCCATGGCTTGCGCTCATGTATTGCGTGAGGGTTGAAAAAGCTGAAGCGCGTTAAAAAGTATGAACCAATTGCTCGGCTTGTCAACGGGGTTGTGCATGATGGGAGCATTTTGTGTGACGAAAATGAAGCATGGCCAAACTATATGACTTTGTAGGGATAAGCTTGCTTTGGCCTTGTTATTTTGAAAGACATGATTGTTTTTTGGGATGCCCTAAGTATTATTGTTTTTATGTCAAATGATAGACTATTGCTTTGAATCACTCGTGTCTTAATATCATGCCATGATTAGATATATGATCAAGTTTATGCTTGGTAGCATTCCACATCAAAAATTGTCTTTTTTTATCATTTACCTACTCGAGGACGAGCAGGAATTAAGCTTGGGGATGCTGATACGTCTCCGTCGTATCTATAATTTTTGATTGTTCCATGCCAATATTATTCAACTTTCATATACTTTTGGCAACTTTTTATACTATTTTTGGGACTAACATATTGATCCAGTGCCCAGTGCCAGTTCATGTTTGTTGCATGTTTTATGTTTCACAGAAACCCAATATTAAATGAAATCCAAACGGGATAAAAACGGACGAAGAATTATTTTGGAATATTTGGGATTTTCCAAAGGAAGAATCAATGCGAAACGGTGCCCGAGGTGGCCACGAGATAGGGGGCGCCCCTCCCCCCTGGGCGCGCCTGGCACCCTCGTGGGCCACCCGTAAGGTAGTTGACGCTCTTCTTTTGCCGCAAGAAAGCTAATTTTATGAGAAAAATCTGGGCGAAAGATTCACCCCAATCGGAGTTACGAATCTCCGGATATAAAACAAACGATGAAGGGGCAGAATCTGGGAACACAGAAACAGAGAGAGATAGAGAGATAGATCCAATCTCGGAGGGGCTCTCGCCCCTCCCACGCCATGGGAGCCAAGGACCAGAAGGGAAACCCTTCTCCCATCTAGGGAGAAGGTCAAGGAAGAAGAAGAAGAAGGGGGGCTCTCTCCCCCTTGCTTCCAGTGGCGCCGGAGCGCTACCGGGGGCCATCATTATCACCGCGATCTTCACCAACACCTCCGCCATCTTCACCAACATCTCCATCACCTTCCCCCTTCTATCTACAGTGGTCCACTCTCCTGCAACCCGTTGTACCCTCTACTTGAACATGGTGTTTTATGCTTCATATTATTATCCAACGATGTGTTGCCATCCTATGATGTCTGAGTAGATTTTCGTTGTCCTATCGGTGATTGATGAATTGCTATGATTGGTTTGAGTTGCATGTTTTATTATAGGTGCTATCCTATGGTGCTCTCCGTGTCACGCAAGCGTGAGGGATTCCCGCTGTAGGGTTTGTAATATGTTCATGATTTGCTTATGGTGGGTGGCGTGAGTGACAGAAGCACAGACCCGAGTAAGTAGGTTGTTTGCGTATGGGATAAAGGGGACTTGATACTTTAATGCTATGGTTGGGTTTTATCTTAATGATCTTTAGTAGTTGCGGATGCTTGCTAGAGTTCCAATCATAAGTGCATATGATCCAAGAAGAGAAAGTATGTTAGCTTACGCCTCTCCCTCAAATAGAATTGCAATGGTGATTACCGGTCTAGTAACATAGTCAATTGCTTAGGGACAATTTCACAACTCCTACCACCACTTTTCCACACTCGCTATATTTACTTTATTGCTTCTTTATCTAAACAGCCCCTAGTTTATATTTACGTGTTCTTTATTATCTTGCAAACCTATCCAGCAACACCTACAAAATACTTCTAGTTTCATACTTGTTCTAGGTAAAGCGAACACTAAGCGTGCATAGAGTTGTATCGGTGGTCGATAGAACTTGAGGGAATATTTGTTCTACCTTTTGCTCCTCATTGGGTTCGATACTCTTACTTATCGAAAGAGGCTACAATTGATCCCGTTTACTTGCGGGTTATCATTTCACATGGAGACTGATGGCCTGGGGCCTTTGTGAGGTCGTTAATACACGGGCGAAGCCTTTGGCGATGGTGTGGTCTCCATGTAGCTGTCGTCATTCACCATTGGGCTGGTGGAGTATGGGGTGTTGCATCTCGAACTGGGGTTTCTTCTTGCGAGCGCTCAGCCCATGAATCATCCTGAGCAATTGGCATCAATGGACGACCAATGCTAATGTATTCGCTGCTCGTTGGAGCAGGCGATGATACCAACTGATGCTCTAGCTGAGGAAGAACTTCATCATCAACAAGATTGTCTTAATGACCAATGTCTTCAGCTGTGTTGGGGTCAACTGCTGGAACTTGTTCTTCTTCGTGAGCCTCTGTGGAAGCAGGCTGGTGGAGTACAACTCGACGCTCTTGGTTTTGTGGCAGCAGGGGGAGCAACAGAGATGGGTTCAACAATGAGTGGCTGAGAGGCTGGAGCACACTCTTTCTTTGAAGACTTAGTTTCCTTAGTCTTTAGCTTCTTCTTAGAAGGAGCATCGTCAGATGCATCTTTGTGCTTGCGCTTCTTGGCTTCAGCTCCAGCCGCTTTTGTCTTCTTCAGTTCAGAAGCTGCTGAAGGGACCTTAGGCTTCGAGCCTGTCATACTGGCAGGGAAGACAATGTGAGGTTCTTCCCGCCTTGGTGCAGTGTGGGTTTCAGCAGCCTTCTTCTTCTTGGCAGCCATCCTGGGGCCAATGCCAGGCCGCCCAAGAGGTTTACGCTTCTCTGCTTCATTATGGGCTTGAACACATTTCTCAGCCAGATACTTCATGCGCTGTCTCGAGCCTTTAGCTTCAGTGCGTTTCTTGTGGAACTCCTCCTTGAGGTCATTGTCGGTGTCAAAACCGGCGGATCTCGGGTAGGGGGTCCCCATCTGTGCGTCTAAGGCTAATGGTAACATGAGGCAGGGGACACGATGTTTTACCTAGGTTCGGGCCCTCTCGATGGAGGTAAAACCCTACTTCCTGCTTGATTGATCTTGATGATATGAGTATTACAAGAGTTGATCTACCACGAGATCGTAGAGGCTAAACCCTAGGAGCTAGCCTATGATGATTATGATTGTTCTTGTCCTACGGACTAAACCCTCCGGTTTATATAGACACTGGAGGGGGCTAGGGTTACACAGAGTCGGTTACAAAGAAGGAGATCTAACATCCGGATCGCCAAGCTTGTCTTCCACGCAAAGGAGAGTCCCATCCGGACACGGGACGAAGTCTTGAGTCTTGTACCTTCAAGGCCCAACAGTCCGTCCAAAGTATATAGTCCGGCTGTCCGGATACCCCCTTATCCAGGACTCCCTTAGTAGCCCCTGAACTAGGCTTCAATGACGATGAGTCCGGCGCGCAGATTGTCTTCGGCATTGCAAGGCGAGTTCTTCTCCAAATCCAGAGTACCAGTCGTAGCAAACAGTGTCTGGCTTCCCATCAATGTAGCATTCCTCGGCTTCTGTGCCTCAATAATGGCCATCTCCACATGTCGGGCGAATACGAGGAGCCGGAGCATTTTTATATTTGCCACCCCGACCCTGCAGGCCAACCGTCTATTTGAAGAGACGGGGATCCTCAGATCCGAATCTCACCTTCTTCCCTCAAGCAAGCATTCGACAGAGCGCATCCGGAAAACCATTCCACCATGGCCGGTCACCTCAGCTCCTCCTCTCGCTCCCTTAGCTCTAAGCCAGGCGATTGGGAAAAAATGTTTTGTCCCCCACAGCCGCTTAGTAGAGTTGCAGACCCAAGGGTTTCTTCCACCGGCATACATGGTCCCCGTCTGAGCCGGAGTAGCCACCTACAATGGCGGGGCACAAGCGGAGAGATCTCCTAACCCATCTCAGGGGGAGCGAGTCTGCCTCATCCCATATTTGCTAAGAGGCGTCGGGTTTCCAATCCACCCATTCCTTCGCGGGCTCCTTGA
This sequence comes from Triticum aestivum, assembly GCF_018294505.1. Lineage (NCBI taxonomy): Eukaryota > Viridiplantae > Streptophyta > Magnoliopsida > Poales > Poaceae > Triticum > Triticum aestivum. The sequence continues at coordinate 395,981,609 of NC_057804.1, read as the reverse complement.
GTTCTATGGCCTCCAGTTGCACAACTTCACCCCCACCTCCGTGCTGCACATCGCAAGATACGTCACCCTTTGTGAATTATTCCTGGGCTGCGAGGCTCACTTCGAGTTATGGAAGAAGTTATTCTGCCTCGTCCCTCGCAATCAGGGGGAATCTATATATCAAGTGGGCGGAGCCGAGATATGGCGCGTCGCCCAGACCGGATACCTGTCCGGTACTCCAAAGAAGGCGCCCTAAGACTGGCCCTCAGAGTGGTTCTATGTAGATGACGTTCCCCTTCCGGATCCAATCCAGACGGGCCTCCCTGAGTTTAATAACGCTCCACTGAAGAAACGCCGAAGTTGGCATCCTCGGAGCCCCCAGGAGGAAGACACCAGAGAAGTCCACTTCCTGATGAGCAGGATAAAGACACTGGCCCAATCAGGACTGACAATAGTCGAGGTTATATCAATATGCATAATGAGGGGGGTGCAGCCACTTCAATATCGGGGGAAGCCCATGCGGCACTTCAACAGGGAAGACGATGCCACCCGATGTGGTCGTAAAGGTCCGGATTCTGCCACTCCTCTGGCAAGAATATTGTCCGATTTATATAAAGGAGGAGAAGAATAATTCCTTCGTATCAAACCACGGGATGGATTTTCCATGTACAACCCCCCAAGCTGGGTAAGCCGTTACTCCAACCCTATCCATTCTGGCACCCTTCATCACAATCATTTACCTTGATATTTCTAAGCAAGAACTGAGGAGGGCCGTGGAAGAGTTCAACAGCCCCTCTCCGCAGCCAGAGGACCCCGGCCGGGCCTTCGACCCCGGACTTGAAGAAGATCCGGATATATCTGTGGAGCTTGTCGACGGGACATTTTATTAGGCCAGCTGCGATGGCACCTTGGTGGCTATTATCGCCGACTATCCTGGACTGCTCCCTGCGTCGCGTGTAAGCAAAGCTGAAGCCTTAGCCTCTAAAGAGGATTCCTTTCTTATACCAAGCCTTATGCACAAAATATCGTATTTTTATAGAGACGACCATCGGAACGGGCGCCAAGCCCCTGGGGGCTCGTCAGCAAAGGTCATCTGGGCCAGGTAGGCTTAAGAGGAAGGCGGTTAGGGTTGAAATGCCGTCGCAGAGGTACAACTAAAAGTTGCTCTATGATTATCATGTTTGAAATGTAACAGCGTCCTTCGTGTCCTGGCAGAAAGAGTAGTCGTCGGACTATATCCGGAGATCCTGCCGGTCATGCCTCCACCAGCCGGATTCCAGAACCGGTTTCAAGAGAGGAGGCCAACGCGGGGCCGATGCCGAATTGTCCTTCGGCAGAGGATGCGGATAGGCTCTCCGCCACAAATTCTGAAGTAGAGAGCGCCATGAATCACCGGCGCCGACGGGCCGTACTTCGCAACGGTATCTTTTCTGAAGAGGCATTCAATGCCTTCAATTCGGGAGATGCATACATCCGAGCTGCCCAAGACGGACTCGCCCGAGCGACGGACCAATATGCGAAAGATATACGGGTAAGAAAATTCGATAAGCATGTATAGCATTAGCCCCTGAGACTTGAAACAGTTGGAACAACTGATTTAAGGATCATTGTATGCACAGGTTCTTGTAGAGAAGAATACCCATTTGTCTCAAGAGCTAGAGGAGTGCAAGACCCAGCTGAGGGCCGCGGTTGCCAAACTAGAGGAATCCCAGAGGGCCTCATCTGGTAACATTTGTCTCAAATAGAGAAATTTTAAGGAAATATACCAGTTAGTAGTTGGCTTGCTTTATAAGTCTAACAGAAAATTCTGCAGACAATCCTGGGGAGAATCTGGAGATCGTAAGAGATAGTGAGTCACATCTCCAAAGACAGCTAAAGGTTGGCGAGCGTGTGCTTACGCAGGTTAGGCAGGAGAAAAACAATCTCCAAGATGCCAACGTCCGGCTGGGCGTCAAATTAGCAGATGTTCGAGCTCAGCTAGCGGACTCCGCGAAGGAGAACAGGAGGCTTCGTCGCGACATTTATGGTAAGTGCCTAAACAAACTGTAGTATAGTTCGGCGAGGAAGCATTTTAAAAGAGTTTATATCTGTAGGTATGTTGACGGGCCGTCCTGAAGAGGAGATGCCCAGGTCCGCAAGCGATTTACTGCAAGATCTCTCACAGCTGCACGAACGAGCTTGGCAGGTGATGCGGGGTATTGCCTAGGCCTTGTGGCCATCCACTTCCCTGCCAGGAGGCATGGGGGAGCTCGTGGATATGCTCCAAGGAGCACGGCGGCGCTTCCGATTGTGGAAGGTATTAGCCTGCCGACAAGGTGCAAGGGAAGCCTGGGCCATGGTGAAGACGTGATACACCAAGGTTGACACGAACCATATGGCCGAAGACGGACCAGCGGGGCCAGATGGGCAAGAGATTCCCGTAAGTCTGGTGTATGACCAGGTAGCGTTGGCTGCAAAGTATTCCCAACAGGATTGCAAGCTAGATAGCCTGTTGGATGGTATAGAGGAAGAACATAGCCAGCCCAAGTGACTATGTAATTCAATGGACATATGTAGTCCCTAGCCGGATTAAAAATCTTTTGTCATGGCGGACCTTTTCGCTTCAGCCCCCGGATCCAATAGTCCGGGGTGTATCCGAATGCCCGCTTAGTTATGTAAAACCGGGGTATGCGTGGAAACCAGGCGTAGGGGTCATAAGTGCTTGAACAGATAAGTACCCAACTAGTTATGTTATATTACATGGGTAGTAAGAAACATCTTCGAGGGAGAATAGTTCCGTTAGGGGTTCCTTTCCCTGGGTATGCATGCATCAATGTGCATGTCCGAACTGCGAACAGAAACGCAAGATACAAAACATCTAGGGATTCGCGTTGTAATAAACGAAAGAAACATCTTTTGTTCACCTACCTAATATTCCCTTAAGAACGCTAGCTTTTGGCTTCACCCAGTCTGAGGTACACATCCGGCTGAACCGGCAGTAACAATCGCAGAGGTGCTCCCCTTATGCCCTAGCCGAATTAACGGGAACGTAGGGCATAAACACAAGAGCCAGGCAACCTAGCATGGCCACATCTTAAGTCATATCGATGCATATAATGGTGAAGAAAAGGCACATATGGAAAAAAGGACACATATGTGGTAGGCAGGAAGCCATAAAAATAATTATATTTAGCTTCCGTATAGGAAGCCCCCAGGTATGGTGAGCATACATAGTGCGGCCGGAGCGATCCGAGCATCCGCACTGTATTTAATACTTTGTGTGAAGAAGGTAAAAAAGGCGAGAAAGGAAAAAAGGGGGAACATAATTAAAAGAGCGGGGGTAAGGAGACGAACACTCAGTTCGACACTAGGCGTAGAATCTCCGGAGTCTGGCCGCGTTCCATGGGTTCGGCTCGAGTCTGTTATCGGATGCATTGCATAGGCGGTATGCTCCTCCAGTGAGAACTTTATCAATGATGAAGGGGCCCTCCCACTTGGGTTTGAGCTTGTCCTTCTTCTCCGGTAGGCGTAGAACAAGTTCGCCAACGTTATAAGTTTTGGTCCCCCACTTCTCTGCTTTGATACCTTCGAGCCTACTGCTGATAGAATGTGGAACGGGCTTTTGTGATGTCGCGCTCCTCCTCCAGGGCATCTAAGTTGTCCTGTCGGTCTAGCTCGGCTTCCTTCTCGTCGTACATGCGCACGCGAGGTGAGTCGTGGATTATGTCACAGGGTAGTACTGCTTCTGCGTCGTACACCATAAAAAATGGTGTATATCCGTTCGTACGATTTGGTGTGGTTCGCAGCCCCCAGAGTACGGAGTCGAGCTCCTCGACCCAATGCGTGTCCGATTCTGTCAAGGATCGCACTAGCCTGGGTTTGATGCCGCTCATGATGAGACCATTTGCACGTTCGACCTGACCGTTTGTTTGGGGATGATAGACGGAGGCGTAATCGAGCTTAATGCCCATGTTGCCGCACCAAGTTTTCACTTCATCGGCTGTGAAGTTTGAGCCATTGTTAGTGATGATGCTATGGGGGACGCCGTAATGGTGTACAACCCCTGATATGAAGTCTATCATTGGTCCGGATTCGGCCGTTTAAACTGGTTTGGCTTATATCCATTTGGTGAACTTGTCCACCATGACCAATAAGTATTTTTTTCTTATGGCTTCCCCCTTTAAGAGGTTCGGCCATATCCAGCCCCCAGACCGCGAAGGGCCAAGTTATGGGGATTGTTTGGAGAGCGGTAGGGGGCATATGGCTCTGATTGGCGAAGAGCTGGCAACCGACGCAATGTTGGACAAGGTTCTGTGCATCTTCCCAGGCTGTCGGCCAATAAAAACCTGTACGAAAGGCTTTGCTGACAAGTGCCTAAGCCGCAGCGTGGTGCCCGCCGAGTCCGGCATGGATTTCAGCCAAGAGCTGCCGCCCTTCCTCTTCGGAGATGCATCTTTGGAGCACTCCGGTGGCACTTATCTTATAGAGTTCTCCCTCATGGACTTTGTAGGCCTTGGAATGCCGCACAAGACAATGTGCTTCATTTTGGTCCTCGGGGAGCTCCTGCCTAGTTAGGTAAGCCAAGAAAGGCTCGGTCCACGGGGCGATTACAGCCATGATTTCGTGGGCCGAAGGTGTTATTTTGGTGGCGGAGCCCCCGGTTATGTCAGATGGTTCGGAATCTAGGGTTGTATTCGGAGCCGGACTAGGGTTGCCGAACTCCCCTTCCCATACCACGGATGGCTTGAACAGCCTTTCCAAGAATATATTTGGTGGGACAGGGTCGCGTTTAGCGCCGATGCGGGCGAGGATATCCGCCGCTTGATTGTTTTCTCGGGCCACATGGTGGAATTCGAGCCCCTCGAACCGAGCTGACATTTTGAGAACGGCATTACGGTAGGCCGCCATTTTCAGATCCTTGGCATCAAAATCTCCGTTTATTTGTGATATTGCGAGGTTTGAGTCCCCGCGCACTTCTAGGCGTTGAATGCCCATAGAGACTGCCATTCGAAGACCATGCAACAGAGCCTCGTATTCGGCTGCGTTGTTGGAGTCTGTGTATAATATTTGGAGTACGTATTGGACCGTGTCTCCGGTGGGGGATGTCAGGACTACACCCGCTCCCAATCCGGCCAGCATTTTAGAGCCATCGAAGTGCATGATCCAATTGGAGTACGCGCTGTACTCTTTAGGGAGTTCGGCTTTTGTCCATGCGGCGACGAAGTCAGCCAGTACCTACGACTTAATGGCTCGCCGTGGTTTGTATGTTATGTCGAACGGAAGGAGCTCGATAGCCCATTTAGAAATCCATCCCGTGGCGTCGCGGTTGTTTATTATGTCGTTGAGTGGTACTTCGGAGACCACCGTAATCGAACACTCTTGAAAGTAGTCTCATAGCTTCCGGGATGCCATGAAGACCGCGTATGCTATCTTTTGATAGTGTGGGTATCGAGATTTGCATGGAGTGAAGACAGTGGACACGTAATATACCGGCTTTTGGAGCGGGAACTTGTATCCGTCTGCTTCTCATTCGACGATGAGCACTGCACTTACAACCTGATGTGTTGCAGCTATGTATAATAGCATAGGTTCGCCGGTATTTGGCGCGGTCAGGACTGGATTGTTGGCCAATAGGGTCTTTATTTCATCCAGTCCGGCCGCGGTTGCATCCGTCCACACGAAGTGTTCGGTGCATCGTAGGAGGCGGTAAAGAGGTAGTGCCTTTTCTCCTAATCGGGAGATAAAGCGGCTTAAGGCAGCCACACATCCAGCTAGTTTCTGGATATGCTTGAGGTCTGTTGGGATAGCCAACTGCGACAGAGCTCGGATTTTTGCCGGATTTGCTTCGATTCCTCTATTGGAGACGATGAAGCCAAGCAACTTCCCGGAGGGTATGCTGAAAATACATTTTTTCGGGTTGAGCTTGATGTCGTATGTTCGGAGGTTGTCGAACGTAAGTCTCAAGTCATCTATTAAGGTTTCGACGTGTCTTGTTTTTATGACCACATCGTCCACGTATGCCTCCATTGTTTTGCCGATTTGCTTCTCTAGGCATGTTTGAATCATGCGTTGATAGGTTGCGCCGGCATTTTTGAGCCCGAAAGGCATAGTGTTGAAACAGAAGGGACCATATGGCGTTATGAAGGCCATTGCGGCTTGGTCGGACTCCACCATCTTTATTTGATGGTATCCGGAGTATGCGTCGAGGAAACATAGTGAGTCGTGTCATGTGGTGGCGTCGATGATTTGGTCGATGCGAGGGAGGGGGAAGGGATCCTTGGGGCAAGCCTTGTTGATGTCTTTGAAATCGACACATAGGCGCCAGGATTTGTCCTTCTTTGATACCATTACCAGATTTGCCAGCCAATCCGGATGCTTTATAGCTCTGATGAATCCGGCCTCAAGTAGCTTGGCTAGCTCTTCTCCCATGGCTTGTCATTTGGGCTCTGAGAAGCGCCTAAGAGTCTGTTTGACTGGCTTGTATCCTTTCAGAATATTGAGGTTGTGTTCAGCCAGCCTGCGTGGGATGCCCGACATGTACGAAGGATGCCAGGCAAAAATGTCCCAATTCTCGCGTAGAAAGTCTCGCAGTGCGGCGTCCATTGGGGGCTCAACTGTGTCCCGATGGAAGCTGTCTTTGTGTGGTCCATTGGGTGGACTTGGAATTTGACTATCTCGTCCGCGGGCTTGAATGAGGTGGACTTGGGTCGTTTGTCGAGTATCACGTCGTCTCTGTCTACCGTAGCATGCAGCGTTGTTAGTTCTTCGGCCGCTAGGGCTTCGGATAATGCTTCCAGGGCTAGTGCGGCGGTTTTATTTTTGGCGCGGAGTGCGACGTCCGGATCACTGGCTAGAGTGATGATTCCATTGGGTCCGAGCATTTTGAGCTTCATGTACCCGTAATGTGGTATAGCTTGAAAGCTCGTGAATGCATCCCGCCCTAAAAGGGGGTGGTATCCGCTGCCGAACGGGGCCACTTGGAACGTGATTTCTTCAGACCTATAATTCTCCGGCGTGCCAAATACCACATCCAGTGTTATTTTTCCCGCACATCGTGCCTCCCGACTAGGGATGATTCCCCTGAAGGTTGTGCTCCTTTGCTCAATGCAGCCTTTATCAATTTCCATCTTGTTGAGGGTTTCTTCGTAGATCAGGTTTAATCCGCTTCCGCCATCCATGAGTACTTTAGTGAGCCGGAAGCCGTCCACAATTGGGCTAAGGACCAAGGCGGCTGGTGCCCGGACTGTTTGGAATTGAGGTTTGTCACCAGCACTCACGGTTATAGCAGTGTCACTCCACGGATTTATTTTTGTCACGTGGTGGATGTCAGCGAAACTTCGATGAGCTCACTTGCGCCTATTATTTGAGGCGAAATTCTCGAAGACTGTCAGCACTGCATTGTTGTTTTCGGCGGGATGTTGCTCTGCTTTAGGATTTACAAGAAGATCCTCGCCGCTTTTCGCTACCTGCCGGAGTATCCAACATGCTCTAAGGCTATGCGTTGGCATAGTATCTGGTGTGCTATGAATTTTGCATGGCCCATTGAGCCATTATTCCAATACGGTTCCATGCCCTGGAGTGGGCTTTGGTTTTTTGGGAATTGGATCGGGTAACTTACGAGAGTTTGCCCTTTTAGTTCGGACGAAGGGTTTATTGAGAGCCGGATTATCCCAGAAGTCTGTTTGGGTTTTCCAGGCGCTTTCCATCGCGCAGTACTTCTGTACTATGGCTGCTAAGTCAGCAAAGTGCACTATGTTACGGCGACTTATAGCATTGAGGATCCCTTTGTTTGTGCAATTTTTGCAGAAAAGTGAGATTGCGTCCTCCTCGCGACTATCCTTGACCCTGTTTCTCACAAGGAGGAATCTGGATCAAATAGCGATGTACTGTCTCTTGGGTCTCTTGCCTGATATGGGAAAGACGGCATAAGTCTGGGTGGGTGGGTGTAGTTAAGTCCGAATTCTGACCCGATTTGACATCCAGGGGTAGAGGAGCTTCCAGGCTTGACAGCTCGGACTCCGGGATGTTGCCCAATTTTTCTGGCCTGTTACCCGATTCTAAGTCCGGGGTCTGGGTCATGTCCTCCCGCGAGCGGGTATCCGGCTCAGAGAGCTCGGTAATCCGGACATAGTTCGTCCTCAAATTAGAGGGATAATCCATGTGTGGCTCTTCCACTACCGCTATCTCACGGGTGACTGGTGGGGATTTGATATCCCTTTGGTCGGGTTTAAACCCAATCCGATCGTAGTCTGTAGCGACTCCCAGAGCGGCGATGCGATCCAAGAGCTCATTAAGGGAGGAGAGCTCCATTGGATCCATCTGTTCGGCGAGTTCTGAATTGACGTGGAGGTTGTTTTTGATGACCTGAGAGGTCATCGTCGGCGCGGCAGCCGATCGGGCGGTCATGACGAAGCCGCCTAGTCGGAGAGTTTGGCCTACCGTCAGGGCTTCCCCAGAGGTGATGTTGTCCTTGACAACGAGATGAGCCATTGAGCCTTACAACAACGACACAGAGGAACTCTCAATGAAAGCACCAATGTCGGTGTCAAAACTGGCGGATCTCTGGTAGGAGGTCCCGATCTGTGCATCTAAGGCTAATGGTAACAGGAGGCAGGGGACACGATGTTTTACCCAGGTTCGGGCCCTCTCGATGGAGGTAAAACCCTACTTCCTCCTTGATTGATCTTGATGATATGAGTATTACAAGAGTTGATCTACCACGAGATCGTAGAGGCTAAACCCTAGGAGCTAGCCTATGATGATTATGATTGTTCTTGTCCTACGGACTAAACCCTCCGGTTTATATAGACACCGGAGGGGGCTAGGATTACACAGAGTCAGTCACAAAGAAGGAGATCTAACATCCGGATCGCCAAGCTTGTCTTCCATGCAAAGGAGAGTCCCATCCGGACATGGGACGAAGTCTTGAGTCTTGTACCTTCACGGCCCAATAGTCCGGCCAAAGTATATAGTCTGGCTGTCCGGATACCCCCTTATCCAGGACTCCCTCAGTCATGCAGCATCTTCTTGAAGATTTGAACATCAGCCACACTGAGCTTGTCCATGTTCTTCTTGAAATGAGCCTTCTCATAGTCAATCTTGTTCTTCAGCTCGACAATCTTCTGAGCCAGGGCCAATTCACCAGCAAAATGGCACCATGGAAGGTGATGTTGATGTCCACCGGGAGCTGAAGATCATCAATACTGATGTCCTGGTTGTCAAACCACTCATCGATGAAGTTATTGAGAATATCAACATCAAAGAGCGGCAGATCATTGAAGATTTTAGCTTCTTGCTTGCTCTTGATAAGCATTTCCAGAGCATCATCAGCAAGATCTTCATCACTGGAAAGATCAATGGCTTCATCTTTGTTGCAAAGCACAGCGAATGGTGTCAGTGGTTGTCCTGTGGCCTTCTTGGGCAGTGGCTTCTTGGTCCTTTTGGACACACGAGATAAGTCCTCAGATTGCACACTGGATTCAGGCGGTGCAATCCTTAGAGGCTTCCTTGCTGAAGCTTTCAACGAAGAAGACGGCTTAGAAGCTTTTCTCTTCTTCTTCTTCTTTTCTTTGGGTGGTGAGGGAGCAGCTTAAGTATTAGTATCACCATCAGAGTGCTCCACTGCTGCTCTCTGAGCAGCAATGTGAGACAGAAGCCCATTGAAATTGGCAAAGGGGCCAATTCTATTTTCATTGGCTTCACGTGTCCCATCGGATCTGGGAGCAGAGGGACCAGGGTTGAAGTGGAGGCCATAGTCTTTTGCATTATGGGTAGCAGAATCTTTAGCAAACTAAAAGTTGCGCTTGAAGAGATTGTCGTCACGACACCATAATAAGGAGGATGGGTCGACATTTTCAGGCTATGGTCCTCTGACCATGCAAGGATAGAATTCCTGTGCAATAGCTTCAGCCTTGTTCTTTGGCACTAGGCCGCGATACAGACAGTCTTCCCATGGATGCTTGATGGCATTCTTCTCAGCATATTCAGGCGTGACAAATATGTACTTGAACCACTCCTCAGCCCAATATCTTCGAATCCACTGAATCCGGTTCTTGCGCTGGTTGTAGTTTTCATCAGGGTCTGACTTGTATTGTTCATACAAGGCAGGAGGCGGATCAAGAGCTGTATTGCCTCGGTGTTGCCTGCCACCCTTCCGAGCAGACTTTTCTGAAGCCATAATATTTAAGTTGATTGGCTTCAGCACAGAGAGTGGCTTCTGTCTGATTGGCTTCGGATAAGAACTGGCTTCAGGTGATTCAATGTGATGCTGTAAGTATTCTACAAATGAATGCAGACTATGAGAACCAAGGGATTCTCCCACGAACATGTACCTGTGACAACATTAGAGATGTGAGGGAAGGGGAAGAGGTCATATGCATTCTTAGGAGATTTTGAAGATAAATCAGTTTTGAAGACATTGACCTCATAGTGCGAAGACATTCACTTATTTGGAGAGAGTCAGTTCCAGATTTGTACGAATCCATGAATAAGTACAAGCGAGGAATCTAACTAGTTATGAAGCATAAGTGAATATACTAAGCATGGTATGAGATGCAGAAGGGAACAATTCTAGATTTGGAAGCTTAGAAACCACTTTTGGAAAAAGTGGTCGGATTTGACAGATCTAAAAGGCAGTAACAAGTAAGATTTATTTACCCTTGACGAAATGCTAGACGGATGGGAAGAGAGGCCAAGCAGTTCGATCTCCCGCGCCCTAACTTGGCGGCGGAACACACCTATGGCGGCGGCGAAGAGGACGAGGTCCGCGGCCGGCATGAGGACAGCGACGAAGAGGTTGCGGGCCCTAAGCGCTTCTTCTTCGGCGAGGGCGTGAGATAGCGGAGGCACTAGGGTTTGTTGGAGGTGGCAAGGTGGAAGAACATATGATGACCGCGCGGGTGAGAATTTATAAGGAAGAGGAGGGCAGCGCAGCGCAATTACGCAGGTGCCCCTAGCGGTTCACATCTGAAAGACACGTGGCATACATGCAACTCATTGAGAGTTGTTCCATGTTGACACGCACACCTGGATTGTCGGGTGGTCGTTCCGGCTTCTCCGGTTTTTAGGAAATAAGGATGCAGCATTAAAAACAGATTAAATGTTTGTCAGATTGTCCTCTGCTGATAAGGACTCGGAGAAGACAATCAACAGGTTTCAATAGAATGCATATGATTTGGACAGATAGAGTTGAGGTGGAAGCATAGAATAGGTTAGGGTCTGATCACATGCACTTAGATCAAAAGATTCAAGAGTGAAGACATAGCTATAAGTGAATGCTATATAGGACAGAACACAAATATATATATGGATATGAACCAAATCAACATTGTGAAGATAAATCATGAAGACAAATCAATGTTGAAGACAATCCAAATGCAAAGACTTTGCAATTGTAACACCAAGAGAAACGCTTCAATAAGAATTTGGTGGTGGCGTTACCCACCATATAGGAAGTATTAGATCCAGACACGGCGCACAATTATCGTGGCGTCAAATTCCACATTAATGTATTCACACTCAGAGGGTAAGTCTTCATTAATTTATTGAAGATATATGTTACTTCATGTGTTGCAAATCTAAGTCGTCAACTTGCATAAGCGTTAGGATGTGTGTCCATTCACAGGACATTCGAGGATTCTAGGATATTTAGCTCACACCGCAACTTGCAAAACCTTTTCTCATCCAAGGGCTTAGTGAAGATATCTGCCAATTGCTCTTCAGTGTTGACGTGAATGATATCAATGTCTTCCTTGTTGACATGATCTCTGAGAAAGTGATGACGGATCTGAATGTGCTTTGTCTTCGAGTGCTGAACTAGATTCTTGGAAATCTTGATGGCGCTTTCATTGTCACAGAGGAGTGGCACATTCTTCGTGTTGATGCCATAGTCCTTGAGAGTTTGCTTCATCCATAGAAGCTCAGCACAGCATGATCCAGCAGCAATGTATTCAGATTCAGTAGTGGAGAGTGACACACAGTTCTGCTTCTTTGAAGACCAACAGACAAGTGATCGACCGAGAAAGTGACATGTTCCTGAGGTGGATTTGCAATCAACCTTGTCACCAGCATAATCAGCATCAGAATACCCAATCAGATCAAATGTTGAGCCCTTTGGATACCATAATCCTATCGTTGGGGTGTAAGCCAAATATCGAAGTATTCGCTTCACCGTTAGGTGATGCGACTCCTTTGGTGCTGCTTGGAATCAGGCACACATGCAAACGCTAAGCATTATGTCTGGCCTAGATGCACATAAGTAAAGTAAGGAACCAATCATGGAGCAGTATACCTTTTGATCGAACTCCTTACCATTGTCGTCAGGACCCACATAACTTTTGGTTGGCATTGGCGTCGTGTATCCTTTACGGTCTTGCATTCCAAACTTCTTCAGGCAATCTTTGAGGTATTTCTCTTGGGATATGAAGATGCCATTCCTCTGCTGACGGATTTGAAGACCAAGGAAGAACTTCAGCTCACCCATCATGGACATCTGATATTGCTCTTGCATCATGTTCCCAAATTCATCGTTGTATCTCTTGTTGGCGCAGCCGAAGATAATGTCATCCATATAGATTTGGCACACAAACAGTTCACCGTTGTATGACTTCGTGAAGAGTGTTGGATCTAGAGAACCAGGTTTGAAGCCTTTGCACTTCAAGAAGTCTTTGAGCGTGTCATACCAAGCGCGAGGAGCTTGTTTGAGGCCATACAGTGTCTTGTTGAGCTTGTACACCATATCAGGATGTTTTTGATCTTCAAAGCCAGGTGGTTGTGCAACATACACTTCTTCTTCAATCTTGCCATTGAGAAAGGCACTCTTCACATCCATTTGGTACAGAAGGATGTTGTGATGGTTGGCATATGCAAGCAGTATGCGAATGGCTTCAAGTCTTGCCACTGGAGAAAATGTTTCATCGAAATCAATCCCTTCTATTTGAGTGTAACCTTGAGCAACCAGACGAGCCTTGTTTCTGACAACTTGACCATGTTTATCTTGTTTGTTGCAATAGATCCATTTGGTGCCAATGATATTATGCTTGCGAGGATCAGGGCGCTTGACTCATTCCCAGACATTATTCAGCTCAAACCGGTGAAGCGCTTCTTGCATGGCTTGAATCCATTCAGGTTCCATAAAGGCTTCAACAACTTGCTTGGGTTCATATATAGAGACAAATGCAAAGTGCCCACAGAAATTTGCTAGTTGCGTTGCTCTTGAACGGGTGAGTGGATGATACGTCTCCAACGTATCTATAATTCTTAATTGTTCCAGGCTATTATATTACCCGTTTTGGATGTTTATGGGCTTTACTTTACACTTTTATATCATTTTTGGGACTAACCTACTAATCGGAGGCCCGGCCCAAATTGCTGCTTTTTTGCCTATTTTAGTGTTTCAAAGAAAAGGAATATCAAACAGAGTCCAAACAGGATGAAACCTTTGGGAGCGATCTTTTTGGAACAAATGCAAACCTGGAGACTTGGAGTGGACGTCAAGCAACAACCGAGGCGGCCACGAGGGTGCCCAGCGTGCCCCCCACCCTCGTGGGCCCCTCGAGCATCCACCGACCTACTTCTTCCTCCTATATATACTCCCGTACCCTGAAACCATCGAGGAGCACCACGAAAACCTAATTCCACAGCCGCAACCTTCTGTATCCGCGAGATCCCATCTTGGAGCCTTCGTCGGCGCTCCGCCGGAGGGCGAATCGACCATGGAGGGCCTCTACATCATCTCCAAGGCCTCTCCGATGAGTTGTGCGTAGTTTACCACAGACCTTGGGGTCCATAGTTATTAGCTAGATGGCTTCTTCTCTCTCTTTAAATCTCAATACAAAGTTCTCCTCGATCTTCTTGGAGATCTATTCGATGTAACTCTTTTTGCGGTGTGTTTGTCGAGATCCGATGAATTGTGGGTTTACGATCAAGTTTACCTATGAGAAATATTTGAATCTCCTCTGAATTCTTTTATGTGTGATTAAGTTATCTTTGCAAGTCTCTTCGAATTATCAGTTTGGTTTGGCCTACTAGATTGATCTTTCTTGTAATGGGAGAAGTGCTTAGCTTTGGGTTCAATCTTGCGGTGTCCTTTCCCAGTGACAGCAGGGGCAGCAAGGCACGTATTGTATTTTTGCCATCGAAGATAAAAAGATGGGGTTTATATCATATTGCATGAGTTTATCCCTCTACATCATGTCATATTTCTTAATGTGTTACTCTGCTCTTATGAACTTAATACTCTAGATGCAGGCAAGAGTCGGTCGGTGTGTGGAGTAATAGTAGTAGATGCATGCAGGAGTCGATCTACTTGTCACGGACTTGATGCCTATATACATGATCATGTCTAGATAATCTCATAACTATGCGCTTTTCTATCAATTGCTCGACAGTAATTTGTCCACCCACCGTAATACTTATGCTATCTTGAGAGAAGCCACTAGTGAAACCTATGGCCCCGGGGTCTATCTTTTATCATATAAGTTTTCAATCTACTTTTATTTGCATCTCTTACTTTTCCAATCTATATCCTAAAAATACCAAAATATCTATCTTATCATATTATCTCTATCAGATCTCACTTTTGCAATTTACCGTGAAGGGATTGACAACCCCTTTATTGCGCTGGTTGCGAGGTTCTTGTTTGTTTGTATAGGTGCGTGGGACTTTTGAGGAGCTTCCTACTGGATTGATACCTTGGTTCTCAAAAACTGAGGGAAATACTTACGCTACTTTGCATCACCCTTTCCTCTTCAAGGAAAACCAACGCAAGCTCAAGACGTAGCAAGAAGGATTTCTGGTGCCGTTGCCGGGGAGGCCTTCGCTCAAGTCAAGACATACCAAGTACCCATCACAAACTTATCTCCCTCGCACTACATTACTTGTAACTTGCCTCTCGTTTTCCTCTCCCCCACTTCACCCTTGCCGTTTTATTCGCCCTCTCTTTCCCAATATCCTCTCTCTTTTGCTTGCCTTTTTATTTGGTTGTGTGTTGGATTGGTTGTCACGATGGTTCAAGATAATACCAAATTGGGTGACTTTTCCAATACCAATAATAATGATTTCCTTAGTATTGCGATTGCACCTCTTAATGATGTTGAGTCTTATGAAATCAATGCTGCTTTGCTGAATCTTGTTATGAAAGATCAATTCTCCGGCCTTCCTAGTGAAGATGCCGCCACCCATCTAAACAACTTTGTTGATTTGTGTGAGATGCAAAAGAAGAAAGATATGGATAATGATATTTTAAAATTGAAGTTATTTCTGTTTTCACTTAGAGATCGTGCTAAAATTTGGTTTTCGTCTTTGCCTAAGAATAGTATTGATTCATGGAATAAGTGCAAAGATGCTTTTATCTCTAAGTATTTTCCTCCTGCTAAGATCATCTCTCTTAGGAACGATATTATGAATTTTAAACAACT
Source organism: Triticum aestivum (assembly GCF_018294505.1). NCBI lineage: Eukaryota > Viridiplantae > Streptophyta > Magnoliopsida > Poales > Poaceae > Triticum > Triticum aestivum. The sequence continues at coordinate 395,966,235 of NC_057804.1, read as the reverse complement.
TGATCATGAGCATGTTGCCCAATCTTGGGAAAGAATGAAATTAATGATTCGCAATTGCCCTACTCATGGTTTGAACTTATGGATGATCATACAAAATCTTTATGCCGGATTGAATTTTGCTTCTAGAAATCTTTTAGATTCGGCCGCGGGAGGCACTTTTATGGAAATCACTTGAGGAGAAGCTACCAAACTCCTTGGTAACATCATGGCTAATTATTCTCAATGGCACACCGAAATATCTACTAGTAAAAAAGTGCATGTTATAGAAGAAATTAATATTTTGAGTGGAAAGATGGATGAACTTATGAAATTGTTTGCTACTAAGAGTGCTCCTATTGATCCTAATGATATGCCTTTGTCTACTTTGATTGAAAATAATAATGAATCTATGGGTGTGAATTTTGTTGGTAGGAATAATTTTGGTAACAATGCTTATAGAGGAAACTTTAATCCTAGACCGTTCCCTAGTAATTCCTCTAATAATTATGGTAATTCCTACAACAACTCTTATGGAAATTATAATAAGATGCCCTCGGATTTTGAGAATAGCGTGAAAGAATTTATGATCTCTCAAAAGAATTTTAATGCTTTGCTTGAAGAAAAATTGCTTAAAGTTGATGGCTAGGAACGTTGATAGGCTTTCGCTTGATGTTGATTCTTTGAAACTTAGATCTACTCCACCTAAGCATGATATCAATGAGTCTCTCTAAGCCATGAGAATTTCCATTGATGAGTGCAAAGAAAGAACCGCTAGGTTGCGTGCTAAGAAAGATTGCTTTGTAAAAGCGTGTTCTTCTAGTTTTCATGAAAATAATGATGAAGATCTAAAAGTTATTGATGTGTCCCCTATTAAATCCTTGTTTTGCAATATGAATCTTGATAATTATGGGACTGGAGATGAGTCAACTTTAGTTAAAAGGCGTCCCAATAATTCGGAGTTTTTAGATCTTGATGCTAAATTTGGTAAAAGTGGGATTGGAGAGGTCAAGACTTTAAATAGCATTGAACCCACTATCTTGGATTTCAAGGAATTTAAATATGATAATTGTTCTTTAATAGATTGTATTTCCTTGTTGCAATTTGTGTTGAATTCTCCTCATGCTTATAGTCAAAATAATGCTTTTACCAAACATATCGTTGATGCCTTGATGCAAACTTATGAAGAAAAACTTAATTTGGAAGTTTCTATACCTAGAAAACTTTATGATGAGTGGGAACCTACTATAAAGATTAAAATTAAAGATCATGAATGCTATGCTTTATGTGGTTTGGGTGCTAGTGTTTCCACGATTCCGAAAACTTTATGTGATATTCTAGGTTTCCATGATTTTTATGATTGCTCTTTAAATTTGCACCTTGTGGATTCCACCATTATGAAACATATGGGAAGGATCAATGATGTTCTTATTGTTGCAAATAGGAATTATGTGCCCGTAGATTTTATCGTTCTTGATATAAATTACAATCTTTCATGTCCTATTATTCTTGGTAGACCTTTCCTTAGAACGATTAGTGCAATTATTGATATGAAGGAAGGGAATATTAGATTCCAATTTCCATTAAGGAAAGGCATGTAACACTTTCCTATAAAGGAAGTTAAATTACCTTATGAATGTATCATGCGAGCTACTTATGAATTGAGTGCCAAAGATGACACTACTTAGATCTATCCTCGCTTTTATGCCTAGCTAGGGGCGTTAAACAATAGCGCTTGTTGGGAGGCAACCCAATTTTATTTTTGTTTCTTGATTTTTGCTTCTGTTTAGTAATAAATATTTCATATAGCTTCTTTTTAGATGTGTTTTCATGTTTTAATTAGTGTTTGTGCCAAGTAGAACCTATAGGATAACCTACGGTGATAGTTAATTTGATTCTGCTGAAAAATAGAAACTTTGCACGCACGAAATTTTTTTTAGTAATTCACAGAAACATGCTTTTGCGTTGATTCTTTTTACTGTAGATCAATAGACAAATTTCCCAGGACTTACTATTTTTGTAGGATTTTTAGAGTTCCAGAAGTAATTGAAAGTTACAGATTGCTACAGACTGTTCTGTTTTTGACAGATTCTGTTTTTCGTGTGTTGTTTGCTTATTTTGATGCATCTATGGCTAGTATCAAGGGGTATGAACCATAGAGAAGTTGTAATACAGTAGGTTTAACACCAATATAAATAATGAATGAGTTCATTACAGTACCTTATGTGGTGGTTTTTTCTTTCTTGCACTAACGGAGCTTACGGAATTTCCTGTTGAGTTTTGTGTTGTGAAGTTTTCAAGTTTTGGGTAAAGATTTGATGGACTGTGGAATAAGGAATGGCAAGAGCCTAAGCTTGGGGATGCCCATGGCACCCCAAGATATTCAAGGATAACCAAAAGCCTAAGCTTGGGGATGCCCCGGAAGGCATCCCCTCTTTCGTCTTCGTCTATCGGTAACTTTACTTGGAGCTATATTTTTATTCGCCACATGATATGTGTTTTGCTTGGAGCGTCTTGTATGATATTAGTCTTTGCTTTTTAGTTTACCACAATCATCCTTTCTGTACACACCTTTTGGGAGAAACCCATATGATTTATAATTTATTAGAATACTCTATGTGCTTCACTTATATCTTATGAGCTAGATAGTTTTGCTCTAGTGCTTCACTTATATCTTTTAGAGCACGGCGGTGGCTTAATTTTGTAGAAATTGTTGATCTATCATGCTTCACTTATATTATTTTTAGAGTCTTTTAGAACATCATGGTATTTGCTATGGTTGTAAAATTGGTCCTAGAATGATGGGCATCCAAGTTGGTATAATAAAAACTATCATAGAAAGTGAATTGGATGCTATGATCAATTTGATACTTGATAATTGTTTTGAGATATAGAAGTGGTGATATTAGAGTCATGCTAGCTGGGTAATTGTTAATTTGAAGAATACTTGTGTTGAAGTTTGTGATTCCCGTAGCATGCACGTATGGTGAACCGCTTTGTGATGAAGTTGGAGCACAATTTTATTTATTGATTGTCTTCCTTATGAGTGGCGGTCGGGGACGAGCGATGGTCTTTTCCTACCAATCTATCCCCTAGGAGCATGCACATAGTACTTTGTTTTCAATGGCTTGTAGATTTTTACAATAAGTATATGAGTTCTTTATGACTAATGTTGAGTCCATGGATTATACGCACTCTCACCCTTCCACCATTGCTAGACTCTCTTGTGCTGCACAACTTTCGCCGGTACCATACACCCACCATATACCTTCCTCAAAACAGCCACCATACCTACCTATTATGGCATTTCCATAGCTATTCCGAGATATATTGCCATGCAACTTTTCACCGTTTCGTTTATATGACATGCATCATCATTGTCATATTGCTCTTTGCATGATCATGTAGTAGACATCGTATTTGTGGCAAGGCCACCTTCATAATTTTTCATACATGTCACTCTTGATTCATTGCATATCCCGGTACACCGCCGGAGGAATTCATATAGAGTCATATCTTGTTCTAAGTATCGAGTTGTAATCTTGAGTTGTAAGTAAATAAAAGTGTGATGATCTTCATTATTAGAGCATTGTCCCAAGTGAGGAAAGGATGATGAAGACTATGATTCCCCCACAAGTCGGGATGAGACATCGGACTTCATATTAAAAAAGAGAAAGGCCAAATAAAAAATGAGAGAAAAAGAGAGAAGGGACAATGCTACTATCCTTTTTACCACACTTGTGCTTCAAAGTAGCACCATGATCTTCATGATAGAGAGTCTCCTATGTTGTCACTTTCATTATAGAACTTGGCTTGTATATTCCAATGATGGGCTTCCTCAAAATGCCCTAGGTATCCGCGAGCAAGCAAGTTGGATGCACACCCACTTAGTTTATTTTGTTGAGCTTTCATATATTTATAGCTCTAGTGCATCAGTTGCATGGCAATCCCTACTCACTCACATTGATATCTATTAATGGGCATCTCCATAGCCCGTTGATACGCCTAGTTGATGTGAGACTATCTTCCCCTTTTTTGTCTTCTCCACAACCACCATTCTATTCCACATATAGTGCTATGTCCATGGCTCACGCTCATGTATTGCGTGAAAGTTGAAAAAGTTTGAGATTACTAAAGTATGAAACAATTGCTTGGCTTGCCATCGGGGTTTTGCATGATACTTTGTGTGATGAAGATAGAGCAACAACCAGACTATATGATTTTGTAGGGATAAGTTTCTTTAGCCATGTTATTTTGAGAAGACATGATTGCTTTGATTAGTATGCTTGAAGTATTACTATTTCTTATGTCAATATGAACTTTTATTTTGAATCATTTGGATCTGAACATTCATGCCACAATAAATAAAATTACATTGAGAATTATGCTAGGTAGCATTCCACATCAAAAATTCTGTTTTTATCATTTACCTACTCGAGGACGAGCAGGAATTAAGTTTGGGGATGCTTGATACGTCTCCAATGTATCTATAATTTTTTATTGTTCCATGCTATTATATTACCCGTTTTGGATGTTTATGGGCTTTACTTTACACTTTTATATCATTTTTTGGACTAACCTACTAACCGGAGGCCCAGCCCGAATTGCTGTTTTTTTTTGCCTATTTCAGTGTTTCGAAGAAAAGGAATATCAAACGGAGTCCAAACAGGATGAAACCTTCGGGAGCGATCTTTTTGGAACAAATGCAAACCTGGAGACTTGGAGTGGACGTCAAGTAACAACCGAGGCGGCCACGAGGGTGCCCGGCGTGCCCCCCACCCTCGTGGGCCCCTCGAGCGTCCACCGACCTACTTCTTCCTCCTATATATACTCCCGTACCCTGAAACCATCGAGGAGCACCACAAAAACCTAATTCCACCGCCGCAACCTTCTATATCCGCGAGATCCCATCTTGGAGCCTTCGTCGGTGCTCTGCCGGAGGGCGAATCGACCACGGAGGGCCTCTACATCATCTCCAAGGCCTCTCCGATGAGTTGTGAGTAGTTTACCACAAACCCTCGGGTCCATAGTTATTAGCTAGATGGCTTCTTCTCTCTCTTTGAATCTCAATACAAAGTTCTCCTCGATCTTCTTGGAGATCTATTCGATGTAACTCTTTTTGCGGTGTGTTTGTCGAGATACGATGAATTGTGGGTTTATGATCAAGTTTATCTATGAGAAGTATTTGAATCTCCTCTGAATTATTTTATGTGTGATTAAGTTATCTTTGCAAGTCTCTTCGAATTATAAGTTTGGTTTGGCCTACTAGTTTGATCTTTCTTGTAATGGGATAAGTGCTTAGCTTTGGGTTCAATCTTGTGGTGTCCTTTCCCAGTGACAGCAGGGGCAGCAAGGCACGTATTGTATTGTTGGCATCGAGGATAAAAAGATGGGGTTTATATCATATTGCATGATTTTATCCCTCTACATCATGTCATATTTCTTAATGCGTTACTCTGTTCTTATGAACTTAATACTCTAGATGCGGGCAGGAGTCGGTCGATGTGTGGAGTAATAGTAGTAGATGTAGGCAGGAGTCGATCTACTTGTCACGGACGTGATGCCTATATACATGATCATGCCTAGATAATCTCATAACTATGCGCTTTTCTATCAATTGCTCGACAGTAATTTGTTCACCCACCGTAGTACTTATGCTATCTTGAGAGAAGCCGCTAGTGAAACCTATGGCCCCCGGGTCTATCTTTTATCATATAAGTTTTCAATCTACTTTTATTTGCATCTTTTACTTTTCCAATCTATATCCTAAAAATACCAAAAATATCTATCTTATCATATTATCTCAATCAGATCTCACTTTTGCAATTTACCGTGAAGGGATTGACAACCCCTTTATTGTGTTGGTTGCGAGGTTCTTGTTTGTTTGTCTAGGTGCATGGGACTTTTGAGGAGCCTCCTACTGGATTGATACCTTGGTTCTCAAAAACTGAGGGAAATACTTACGCTAGTTTGTTGCATCACCCTTTCCTCTTCAAGGAAAACCAACGCAAGCTCAAGACATAGCAGTGGACCAGGTGCATTGATGCTGTCAATTATATTCTCAATCTATACTTCATTAGCAACACGGGGATGTACTAGGCGAAGATTTTGACCTAGCAGATCATTGTCTTCAGCTTCAACATTGACTTTAGGCTGAGCATTGTCTTCTGGTTGACTTGGTGCAATGATGAGTTCATCTTCAGCCTAAGCTTCAGACGGTATGATTTCTCCAGTACCCATGAGCTGGATAGATTCACTAGGAGGGACTTCATCTAGCACATTTGGTAGGTGCTCTCTTTGCGAGCCGTTAGTCTCATCGAACCGCACATCCACAATTTCAACCACTTTATAGTGAAAGAGGTTGAAGACTCTGTAGGAGTGCGAATCCTTTCCGTATCCAAGCATAAAACCTTCATGTGCTTTCGGTGCAAATTTTGAAGTGTGATGTGGATCCTTGATCTAGCACCTAGCACCAAATACTCTAAAGTAACTGACGTTTGGCTTCTTACCAGTTAGCAACTCATATGATGTCTTCTTTAGAAGCCTGTGAAGATAAACTCGGTTGATGATGTGGCATGCAGTGTCAATGGCTTCAGGCCAGAATTTCCTTGGAGTCTTGTACTCATCTAGCATCGTCCGATCCATCTCGATGAGAGTTTTGTTCTTGCGCTCCATGATGCCATTCTGCTGAGGTTTGTAGGGAGCATAAACTCATGAGTGATGCCCAGTGTATCAAGGTAAGTGTCGAGGCCGGTGTTATTGAATTTTGTGCCCTTGTCACTTCTGATGTGCTTGATCTTGACGCCATAGTTCGTCATGGCATGATTTGCGAAGCGTCTGAAGACATCCTGCACTTCAGTCTTATAGAGAATTATATGCACCCAGGTATATCTTGAGTAATCATCAACAATAACAAAATCATAGAGACAAGCAGTGGTAGTAAGAGTAGAGTAGTGAGTAGGGCTGAATAAGTCCATGTGAAGCAGCTCGAAGGGTTGAGATGTCGTCATGATTGTCTTCGAGGGATGCTTGGCCCTAGTCATCTTCCCAGCTTCACATGCACCACACAGATGGTTTTTCTTGAACTTGACGCCTTCGATGCCCACGACATGTTTCTTCTTCGCGAGAGTGTACAAGTTCCTCATGCCTGCATGTCCTAGCCTCCGATGCCAGAGCCAGCACTCTGAAGCTTTTGCTAGAAGACATATGGCAAGCTGTGGTCCTGCTGAGAAATCTACCATATACAGATCATCTTTTCGATACCCTTCAAAGACTAGAGATTTGTCAAATTCCAAAAGGACAAGGCAACGATATTTTCCAAATCACAATCATAGCATTGATACAGACATTAAGTTGAAACCAAGGGATTCAACAAGCATCACTTTATCCATGTGCTGATCCTTTGAGATTGCAACTCTACCAAGACCCAATACCTTAATTTTACCAGTGTCAGCAAATGTGATATGACTTTTATCAGACGGACGAAGAGTTAAATCCATCAGAAGACTTCGGTCACCAGTCATGTGGTTGGTGCAGCCACTGTCCATAATCCATTCTGAAGCTTGAGGTGTCATAGCCTTGGCACCATGTGCCATGAAGCAGTAGGTGGGAGCAGAGTCATCCTCATCCTTGGCATCGGCGTTGGTGACGAGGCCATTGTCTTCAGTGTTGAAGATGGACTCGGCGACGTATGCAGAAGCTACAGCCAGGCTTGCTACTCTAGAATTAGATTCCTCTTCGGACTCCACCTCTGCCTCCTCAGATGCAGACTCCTCCTCTGAATCCATCTCCTTGCCAACAAAAGCACGAGCCTTGCTAGATGAGCTCTTCTTGTGTGATTAAGACTTCGATGAAGACTTGGAAGAAGACTTTGAGGATTTCTTCTTCTTGTTGTCATCAGAATCATATTCCTTGCTCTTCTTCTTCATCGTCGTCTCATTGTCCCACTCTGGACACTCAGAGATGTAGTGACCAGGTTTCTTGCACTTGTGACAGGTTCTCTTCTTGTGATCACAAGAGGAAGCTTCATCATTTCTTGAGCTGGATCTTGAAGACTTTCTGAAGTCTTTCTTCTTGGTGAACTTCTGGAACTTCTTCACAAGCATAGCGAGCTCCTTTCCAATGTCTTTAGGATCACCAGAACTGCAGTCAGATTCTTCTTCAGATGAGGAGACGGCCTTTGCCTTCAAAGCGTGAGTACGACCATAGTTGGGACCATAGATATATCTTTTCTCAGATAGCTGGAACTCATGTGTATTGAGCCTCTCAAGTATGTCAGACGGATCGAGAGTCTTGAAGTCAGGGCGCTCTTGAATCATCAGGGCCAGTGTGTCAAATTAGTTGTCAAGAGATCTCAAAAGTGTCTTGACGATTTCATGCTTAGTGATCTCAGTGGCGTCGAGTGCATGAAGCTCATTGGTGATATCAGTGAGGCGATCAAATGTGAGATGGACATTCTCATTGACATTTCTCTTGAAGCGGTTGAAGAGATGGCAAAAAACACTGATCCTTGAATCTCTCTGTGTTGAGTCGCCTTCATTGACCTTGGAGAGCCAGTCCCAGACTAGCTTTGCAGTTTCCAGAGCACTCACACGACCATACTGCCCCTTGGTTAGATGACCACAGATGATGTTCTTGGCAGTTGAGTCCAGTTGTATGAACTTCTTGACATCAGCAGGAGTGACACCTTCACCAGTCTTGGGAACGCCGTTCTTGACGACATACCAGAGATCGACGTCAATGGCTTCAAGATGCATACACATCTTATTCTTCCAGTAGGGGTAATCAGTGCCATCGAAGACAGGGCACGCAGCGGAGACTTTGATTATCCCTGCAGCCGACATAGCTAAACTCCAGGTGGTTAAACCGAATCACACAGAACAAGGGAGCACCTTGCTCTGATACCAATTAAAAGTGCTAGTATTCGACTAGAGGGGGTGAATAGGCGATTTTTATGGAAGTCTTCAAAACAGGGTGTTTCAAAGACAAACAATAGAAATGAACCTATTGGTATGCAGCGGAAGGTAGACCACACTAGACAAGCCATAGTCAAGTAAGCAATTTAGTGAAAGCACGAAAACTATGAGCAACTAGGTAATATGGATCAAGATGGAAGAACGTATGAAGCCAAACAAACAACGGTCTTCACACAGTGAAGTCAATCAGATCAGGCAAGTAGGCAAAGACTTCATGAAGACAAACTATAAGTAAGGTGAGAGAGGTAGGATAGAACCAGTTGCTCGGAGAGGACAAGGGGTTTGTTGGACCAGTTCCAGTTGTTGTGACAACTGTATGTTTGGTTAGGGAGGCTGAGATTCAACTCAGAAGACCGTGTCTTCACCTTATTCCCCTTGAGTTAAGAACACTTAGTCCTCGCCCAATCACTTTGGTAAGTCTTCAAGGGAGACTTCCAAACCTTCACAGACTTCTTCAGTGGCAATCCACAATGACTCTTGGATGCTCAGAACGCGACGCCTAACCGGATGGAGGATTCACAGTCCTCAAGTGTAATAAGTCTTCAGATCACACGGACAGAAAGACTTCAGTGATGCCTAACACTCTTTGGCTCTGGGTGTTTTGGGCGTTGTCCTCGCAAGGATTCTCTCTCAAAGGCTTCGGAGGTGGGTTGCTCTCAAACGACAAAAGCCGTGCACTAACTCTGAGCAGCCTCCAATTTATGGTGTAGGGGGTGGGCTATTTATAGCCAGGAGGCAACCCGACCTAATTTGTCCAAAATGACCCTGAGTCACTAAGGAACTGACACGTGTCCAAAGGCAGATTTCAAACACACGCGGCAACTTAGCTTGGGCTACAAGCCAAGCTGACTTATCCAGCTCTGGATAAGATTTGCTATCATTGTCTTCGCTCGAAGACATAGGATTTGGTTGAGCATCATGCTACGTCTTGAGCTTGCGTTGGTTTTCCTTGAAGAGGAAAGGGTGATGCAGCAATAGTAGCATAAGTATTTCCCTCAGTTTTTGAGAACCAAGGTATCAATCCAGTAGGAGGCTCCTCAAAAGTCCCACGCGCCTACACAAACAAACAAAGAACTCGCAACCAACGCAATAAAGGGGTTGTCAATCCCTTCACGGCCACTTGCGAAAGTGAGATCTAATAAAGATAGTAAGATAAGATAAATATTTTTTTGGTATTTTATAATATAGATGCAAAAAGTAAAGATGCAAAAAAAGGTAGATTGGAAGCAAATATGATAAGAGATAGACCCGGGGGCCATAGGTTTCACTAGTGGCTTCTCTCAAGATAGCAAAAGTATTACGGTGGGTGAACAAATTACTGTCGAGCAATTGATACAAAAGCGAATAATTATGAGATTATCTAGGCATGATCATGTATATAGGCATCACATCCGCAACAAGTAGACCGACTCCTGCCTGCATCTACTACTATTACTCCACACATCGACCGACTCCTGCCTGCATCTAGAGTATTAAGTTCATAAGAATAGAGTAACGCATTAAGCAAGATGACATGATGTAGAGGGATAAACTCAAGCAATATGATATAAACCCCATCTTGTTATCCTCGATGGCAACAATACAATACGTGCCTTGCAACCCTTTCTGTCACTGGGTAAGAACACCGCAAGATTGAACCCAAAGCTAAGCACTTCTCCCATGGAAAGAAAGATCAATCTAGTAGGCCAAACCAAACTTATAATTCGAAGAGACTTGCAAAGATAACTCAATCATACATAAAAGAATTCAGAGAAGATTCAAATATTATTCATAGATAAACTTGATCATAAACCCACAATTCATCGGATCTCGACAAGCACACCGCAAAAAGAGTTTACATCGAATAGATCTCCACAAGAGAGGGGGAGAACATTGTATTGAGATGCAAAAAGAGAGAAGAAGCCATCTAGCTAATAACTATGGACCCATAGGTTTGTGGTAAACTACTCACAACTCATCGGAGGGGCAAGGATGTTGATGTAGAAGCCCTCCATGGTCGATTCTCCCTCCGGCAGAGTGTCGGCGAAGGCTCCAAGATGGGATCTCGCGGATACAGAAGGTTACGATGGTGGAAATTGTGTTTCGTTGGCTCCCTGGATGTTTTCGGGGTACGTAGGCTTATATAGGAGGAAGAAGTACATTGGTGGACGCCCGAGGGGCCCATGAGACAGGGGGCGTGCCCTATAGGGGGGCGCCCTCCTATCTCGTGGAGGCCTCGGCTGCTTCTTGACTTGCACTCCAAGTCCTCTGGATCACGTTCGTTCCAAAAATCACGCTCCCGAAGGTTTCATTCCGTTTGGACTCCGTTTGATATTATTTTTCTTCGAAATATTGAAATGGACAAAAAATAGCAATACGGGCTGGGCCTCCGGTTAGTAGGTTAGTCCCAAAAATGATATAAATGTGTAAAATAAAGCCCATAAACATCACATCAGTCACTCTGACTTTGTTCACTTGGACCCCACTTAATGGTACAGTGGTTCCTATGACTCAACAAAGAAGAAAAGGAAGCTACGAGACAACTATGTCTTCGCACTCCATAGTCTTCACGCGATGTCTTCTCCTGTCATAGTCTTCAATGTGAATGTCTTCACAGACCACGATTGTCTTCAATGTCTTCACACATTTTTAGGGGTCATCTCTGGCAGGTAAACCGAATCAATATGGGACTACTACCTATGTTATCCTACAATTCTCACAAACACATTAGTCTCGCAACCAAGTTTGTCGTCAATACTCCAAAACCAACTAGGGGTGGCACTAGATGGACTTACACCGGATTATCCCCGTATCAGCCAAAGGACCAGTACAACCGCCCCACCCACCGGTACAACCGCTACTTCCTTCCGCGAACACCTCCAGGAACCAGCACCTAGGCTCCCAGTGGTACAACCGCCCCCGTGACCGATACTACCGCCCTGCCTACGCGCAGTGAAAGGGGTTCCACCCCATGTATCCCTCCACTTACCCCTTTGGACTATATATACTTGTCCCCTAGCTCCGTATTAGGGTTAGCACTGTGATAGCTCATATTTGAGATAGAGCTTTGCTCATCCACTTGGTTACTTCTCCATCAGAGTCGAGCGCCTCTTCGGAGAAGATCCCCCAAGAGGATTCAAGACCTCATCACGGGAAGACCCTTCAAGACCTCCTCACGGAGAAGACCTTTTGTATCGTCCTTTATTGACCTTGAATCATGTATCTCTTTGTGTTTCGAGGATCTAGCACATGTGTAATCGAATCTTGTTGGTTTGAGTGACTCTCTCGTGTTTCCCCTCATGATTTCTCCTCGTGTTCTTTGTGTTATTCGTAGGATTCCCTCCAATCATGAAAGATCGGGCCGCTAGGGTTCTACCCTACATCAAGAACCTTCTCCGTTTGGTGTGTGTGCGTGTGGTTGTTGTATTGTGAGACTATGTGTGCAGTGGCGGTGTGTGTTCGCTTGTCGATACATTGTTGGACCTTGTGCTAGGTGGTTTGATTTATATATAAAGTGGGGTGAAAGCCTTTTTCGGTATAGGCATCACATCCAAGATTAGTAGACCGACTCCTGCCTACATCTACTACGATTACTCCACACATCGATCGCTATCCAGCATGCATCTAGTGTATTAAGTTCATGGAGAAACGGAGTAATGCAATAAGAACGATGACATGATGCAGACGAGATATATTCATGTAGGAATAGCCCCCATCTTGTTATCCTTATTAACAATGATACACGCTTGTCTTGCTGCCCCTTCTGTCACTGGCAAAGAACACTGCACGATCGAACCCATCACAAAGCACCTCTTCCCATGGCAAGAAAAATCGATCTAGTTGGCCTAACTAAACCAAAGATTCAAAGAAGAAATACGAGGCTATAAATAATCATGCATATAACAGATCAAAAGAAGACTCAAATAATATTCATGGATATAGATCTGATCATAAACTCAAAGTTCGTCGGATAGATCTCCAGGATCTGGTCATAATATTCATGGATATAGATCTGATCATAATACTCATGGATATAGATCTAATCATAAACCCAACAAACACACTGCAAAAAGAGTTATATCAAATAGATCTCCAAGAGACCATTGTATTGAGAATCAAAAAAGAGAGAGGAAGTCATCTAGCTACTGACTACGGTCCCATAGGTCTATGATGAACTACTCACGCATCATCAGAGAGGCACCAATGAGGATGATGAACCCCTCCATGATGGTGCCTAGATTGGTTCTCGTGGTTTTGGAATTTGCGGCTGCTGGAATTGTGTTTCGTCGACTCCCCTAGGGTTTCTGAAATATTTGGGTATTTATATGGTGAAGAGGCGGTGCGGGAGGTCACCAAGGGGGGCACAACCCCCTGGGCGTGCCTGGGCTCCTAGGCGCGCCCTGGTGGGTTGTGCCCACCTCGGACCTCCCCTCTGATACTTCTTTGGCCCATCTTGTGTCTTCTGGTCCAAAAAAATTATCCAAAAAGTTTCGCCGTGTTTGGACTCCGTTTGGTACTGATATTCTGCGAAGTAAAAAACAAGCAAAAACAGCAACTGGCACTGCGCACTATGTCAATAGGTTAGTCCCAAAAAATGATATAAAGTTGCTATAAAATAATTGTAAAACATTCAGGAATGATAATATAACAACATGGAACAAGCAAAAAATATAGATACGTTGGAGACGTATCAGCTACCATCCTCGACAAGGCGAAGGCCACGGGACACATCGGAGGTCTAGTTCCACATCTGGTGGGCGGAAGTGGCGTTTCCCTTCTCCAGTACGCCGATGACACCATCATTATGGTCGAGGGCACCATGGAGGATATCACGAACGTCAAATTTCTCCTGGTTTGCTTCTAGGAGATGTCAGGCCTCAATATTTATTTTGATAAGAGCGAGGTGATGGTAATGGGCTATTTCCCCACTGAGAGTCAGACTATTGCCAACCGACTTAATTGTTAGCTTGGCTCTTTCCCCAATACTTGGTTGGGGATTCCCATTAGTGACTCTTGGCTATCCGCCGCTGACTTGAGGCCTTCGGTTCTCAAACTCCATCACCGTATTGAGCCATGGTAGGGACGATGGTGTTGGGGAACGTTGCAGAAAATTAAAATTTTTCCTACGGTTTCACCAAGATCCATCTATGAGTTCATCTAAGCAACGAGTCTAGGGAGAGAGTTTGCATCTACATACCACTTGTAGATCGCGTGCGGAAGCTTGCAAGGTGATGATGTAGTCGTACTCGACGTGATCCAAATCACCGATGACCAGCGCCGAACGGACGGCACCTCCGCGTTCAACACACGTACGGGACGGGAGACGTCTCCTCCTTCTTGATCCAGCAAGGGGGAAGGAGAGGTTGATGAAGATCCAACAGCACGACGGCGTGGTGGTGGATGCAGGGCGTCACAGCAGCAGGGCTTCGCCGAGACTACGAGGGAGAGACGTAACGGGGGGAGGTGGAGGCGCCAGGGGCTGGTGTATGAAGTCCCTCCTCTCCCCCACTATATATAGGGGTGCCAGGGGGCGCCGGCCCTAGTAGATGAGATCTACTAGGGGGGGCGGCGGCCTAGGGGAGGTTTCCCTCCCCCCCAAGGCACCTAGGGGTGCCTTCCACCACTAGGACTCCTCCTAGGGGGAAACCCTAGGCGCATGGGCCTATAGGGGCTGGTGCCCTTGGCCCATGATGGCCAAGGCGCACCCCCTACAGCCCATGTGGCCCCCCGGGACAGGTGGCCCCACCCGGTGGACCCCCGGGACCCTTCCGGTGGTCCCGGTACAATACCGATAACCCCGAAACTTGTCCCGATGCCCGAAATAGCACTTCCTATATATAATTCTTTACCTCTGGACCATTCCGGAACTCCTCGTGACGTCCGGGATCTCATCCGGGACTCCGAACAAAATTCGGGTTTCTGCATATACATATCTTCATAACCCTAGCGTCACCGAACCTTAAGTGTGTAGACCCTACGGGTTCGGGAGACATGCAGACATGACCGAGACGCTCTCAGTCAATAACCATCAGCGGGATCTGGATACCCATGATGGCTCCCACATGCTCCTCGATGTTGTCATCGGATGAACCACTATGTCGAGGATTCGATCAAACCCTGTATGCAATTCCCTTTGTCAATCGGTACGTTACTTGCCCGAGACTCGATCGTCGGTATCCCAATACCTTGTTTAGTCTCGTTACCGGCAAGTCACTTTACTCGTACCGTAATGCATGATCCCGTGTCCAACACCTTGGTCACATTGAGCTCAATATGATGATGCATTACCGAGTGGGCCCAGAGATACCTCTCCGTCATACGGAGTGACAAATCCCAGTCTCGATCCGTGTCAACCCAACAGCTACTTTCGGAGATACCTGTAATGCACCTTTATAGTCACCCAGTTACGTTGTGACGTTTGATACACCCAAGGCACTCTTACGGTATCCGGGAGTTACACGATCTCATGGTCGAAGGAAGAGATACTTGACACTTGCAAAGCTCTAGCAAAACGAACTACACGATCTTTTATGCTATGCTTAGGATTGGGTCTTGTCCATCACATCATTCTCCTAATGATGTGATCCCGTTATCAACGACATCCAATGTCCATAGTCAGGAAACCATGACTATCTGTTGATCACAACGAGCTGGTCAACTAGAGGCTTACCAGGGACATAGTGTGGTCTAAGTATTCACACGTGTATTACGATTTCCGGATAATACAGTTATAGCATGAATAAAAGACAATTATCATGAACAATGAAATATAATAATACTTTTATTATTGCCTCTAGGGCATATTTCCAACAGTCTCCCACTTGCACTAGAGTCACTAATCTAGTTACATTGTGATGAATCGAACACCCATAGAGTTCTGGTGTTGATCATGTTTTGCACGCGAGAGAGGTTTAGTCAGCGGATCTGCGACATTCAGATCCGTGTGCACTTTGCAAATCTCTATGTCTCCATCTTGAACATTTTCACGGATGGAGTTGAAACGACGCTTGATGTGCCTGGTCTTCTTGTGAAACCTGGGCTCCTTTGCGAGGGCAATAGCTCCAGTGTTGTCACAGAAGAGTTTGATTGGCCCCGACGCATTGGGTATGACTCCTAGGTCGGTGATGAACTCCTTCACCCAAATCGCTTCATGTGCTGCCTCCGAGGCTGCCATGTACTCCGCTTCACACGTAGATCCCGCCACGACGCTCTGCTTGCAGCTGCACCAGCTTACTGCTCCACCATTCAACATATACACGTATCCGGTTTGTGACTTAGAGTCATCCAGATCTGAGTCGAAGCTAGCATCGACGTAACCCTTTACGACGAGCTCTTCGTCTCCTCCATAAACGAGAAACATGTCCTTTGTCCTTTTCAGGTACTTCAGGATATTCTTGACCGCTGTCCAGTGTTCCTTGCCGGGATTACTTTGGTATTTTGCTACCAAACTTACGGCAAGGTTTACATCGGGTCTGGTACACAGCATGGCATACATAATAGATCCTATGGCTGAAGCATAGGGGATGACACTCATCTCTTCTTTATCTTTTGCCGTGGTCGGTGACTGAGCTGAGCTCAGTCTCATACCTTGTAACATAGGCAAGAACCCCTTCTTGGACTGATCCATTCTGAATCTCTTCAAAATCTTATCAAGGTATGTGCTTTGTGAAAGACCTATGAGGCGTCTCGATCTATCTCTATAGATCTTGATGCCTAATATATAAGCAGCTTCTCCAAGGTCCTTCATTGAAAAACACTTATTCAAGTAGGCCTTAATGCTGTCCAGAAATTCTATATCATTTCCCATCAGGAGTATGTCATCTACATATAATATGAGAAATGCTACAGAGCTCCCACTCACTTTCTTGTAAACGCAGGCTTCTCCATAAGTCTGCATAAACCCAAACGCTTTGATCATCTCATCAAAGCGAATGTTCCAACTCCGAGATGCTTGCACCAGTCCATAAATGGATCGCTGGAGCTTGCATACTTTGTTAGCGTTCTGAGGATCGACAAAACCTTCCGGCTGCATCATATACAGTTCTTCCTTAAGATGCCCGTTAAGGAATGCTGTTTTGACGTCCATCTGCCATATCTCATAATCATAGTATGCGGCAATTGCTAACATGATTCGGACAGACTTTAGCTTCGCTACGGGAGAGAATGTCTCGTCGTAGTCAATCCCTTGAACTTGTCGATAACCCTTAGCGACAAGTCGAGCTTTATAGATGGTAACATTACCATCCGCGTCCGTCTTCTTCTTAAAGATCCATTTGTTTTCTATCGCTCGCCGATCATCGGGCAAGTCTGTCAAAGTCCATACTTTGTTTTCATACATGGATTCTATCTCGGATTTCATGGCTTCAAGCCATTTGTTGGAATCCGGGCCCGCCATTGCTTCTTCATAGTTCGAAGGTTCATTGTTGTCTAACAACATGATTTCCAGGACAGGGTTGCCGTACCACTCTGGTGCGGAACGTGTCCTTGTGGACCTACGAAGTTCAGCAGTAACTTGATCCGAAGTACCTTGATCATTATCATGGTTTTCCTCTTCAGTTGGTGTGGGCATCACAGGAACGGTTTCCTGTGCCGCGTCACTATCCCGCTCAAGAGGTAGTACTTCATCGAGTTCTACTTTCCTCCCACTTACTTCTTTCGAGAGAAACTCTTTTTCCAGAAAGCATCCGTTCTTGGCAACAAAGATCTTGCCTTCGGATCTTAAGTAGAAGGTATACCCTACAGTTTCCTTAGGGTATCCTATGAATACGCATTTTTCCGACTTGGGTTCGAGCTTTTCAGGTTGAAGTTTCTTGACATAAGCTTCGCATCCCCAAACTTTTAGAAACGACAGCTTAGGTTTCTTTCCAAACCATAATTCATACGGTGTCGTCTCAACGGATTTAGACGGTGCCCTATTTAAAGTGAATGTAGCTGTCTCTAAAGCGTATCCCCAAAATGATAGCGGTAAATCGGTAAGGGACATCATAGACCGCACCATATCCAATAGAGTGCGATTACGACGTTCGGACACACCGTTTCGCTGAGGTGTTCCAGGCGGCGTGAGCTGTGAAACGATTCCACATTTCTTTAAGTGTGTACCAAATTCGTGACTTAAGTATTCTCCTCCACGATCTGATCGTAAGAATTTTATCTTTCGGTCACGTTGATTCTCCACCTCATTCTGAAATTCCTTGAACTTTTCAAAGGTCTCAGACTTGTGTTTCATTAAGTAGACATACCCATATCTACTCAAGTCATCTGTGAGAGTGAGAACATAACGATATCCTCCGCGAGCATCAACGCTCATTGGACCGCACACATCGGTATGTATGATTTCCAACAAGTTGGTTGCTCGCTCCATTGTTCCGGAGAACGGAGTTTTGGTCATTTTGCCCAAGAGGCATGGTTCGCACGTGTCAAACGATTCATAATCAAGAGACTCTAAAAGTCCATCAGCATGGAGCTTCTTCATGCGCTTGACACCAATGTGACCAAGGCGGCAGTGCCACAAGTATGTGGGACTATCGTTATCAACTTTAAATCTTTTGGGATCTACACTATGAACATGTGTAATATTACGCTCGAGATTCATTAAGAATAAACCATTGACCATCGGAGCATGACCATAAAACATATCTCTCATATAAATCGAACAACCATTATTTTCAGACTTAAATGAGTAGCCATCTCGTATTAAACGAGATCCAGATGCAATGTTCATGCTCAAACTTGGCACTAAATAACAATTATTAAGGTTCAAAACTAATCCCGTAGGTAAATGTAGAGGCAGCGTGCCGACGGCGATCACATCGACTCTGGAACCATTCCCGACGCGCATCGTCACCTCGTCCTTCGCCAGTCTCCGTTTATTCTGCAGCTCCTGCTGTGAGTTACAAATATGAGCAACGGCACCGGTATCAAATACCCAGGAGTTACTACGAGTACTGGTAAGGTACACATCAATCACATGTATATCAAATATACCTTTGGTGTTGCCGGCCTTCTTATCCGCTAAGTATTTGGGGCAGTTCCGCTTCCAGTGACCCTTCCCCTTGCAATAAAAGCACTCAGTCTCAGGCTTGGGTCCATTCTTTGACTTCTTCCCGGTAACTGGCTTACCAGGCGCGGCAACATCTTTGCCGTCTTTCTTGAAGTTCTTCTTACCCTTGCCCTTCTTGAACTTAGTGGTCTTATTGACCATCAACACTTGATGTTCTTTCTTGATTTCAGCCTCTGCTGACTTCAGCATCGAGAACACTTCAGGAATGGTCTTTTCCATTCCCTGCATGTTGTAGTTCATCACAAAGCTCTTGTAGCTTGGTGGGAGCGACTGGAGGATTCTGTCAATGACCGCCTCTTCTGGGAGGTTAATGTTCAGCTGGGTCATACGGTTGTGCAACCCAGACATCTACTAGGGGGGGCGCCGGCCTAGGGGAGGTTTCCCTCCCCCCCAAGGCACCTAGGGGTGCCTTCCACCACTAGGACTCCTCCTAGGGGGAAACCCTAGGCGCATGGGCCTATAGGGGCTGGTGCCCTTGGCCCATGATGGCCAAGGCGCACCCCCTACAGCCCATGTGGCCCCCCGGGACAGGTGGCCCCACCCGGTGGACCCCCGGGACCCTTCCGGTGGTCCCAGTACAATACCGATAACCCCGAAACTTGTCCCGATGCCCGAAATAGCACTTCCTATATATAATTCTTTACCTCCGGACCATTCCGGAACTCCTCGTGACGTCCGGGATCTCATCCGGGACTCCGAACAACATTCGGGTTTCTGCATATACATATCTTCATAACCCTAGCGTCACCGAACCTTAAGTGTGTAGACCCTACGGGTTCGGGAGACATGCAGACATGACCGAGACGCTCTCAGTCAATAACCATCAGCGGGATCTGGATACCCATGATGGCTCCCACATGCTCCTCGATGTTGTCATCGGATGAACCACTATGTCGAGGATTCGATCAAACCCTGTATGCAATTCCCTTTGTCAATCGGTACGTTACTTGCCCGAGACTCGATCGTCGGTATCCCAATACCTTGTTCAGTCTCGTTACCGACAAGTCACTTTACTCGTACCGTAATGCATGATCCCGTGTCCAACACCTTGGTCACATTGAGCTCAATATGATGATGCATTACCGAGTGGGCCCAGAGATACCTCTCCGTCATACGGAGTGACAAATCCCAGTCTCGATCCGTGTCAACCCAACAGCTACTTTCGGATATACCTGTAATGCACCTTTATAGTCACCCAGTTACATTGTGATGTTTGATACACCCAAGGCACTCTTACGGTATCCGGGAGTTACACGATCTCATGGTCGAAGGAAGAGATACTTGACACTTGCAAAGCTCTAGCAAAACGAACTACACGATCTTTTATGCTATGCTTAGGATTGGGTCTTGTCCATCACATCATTCTCCTAATGATGTGATCCCGTTATCAACGACATCCAATGTCCATAGTCAGGAAACCATGACTATCTGTTGATCACAACGAGCTGGTCAACTAGAGGCTTACCAGGGACATAGTGTGGTCTAAGTATTCACACGTGTATTACGATTTCCGGATAATACAGTTATAGCATGAATAAAAGACAATTATCATGAACAATGAAATATAATAATACTTTTATTATTGCCTCTAGGGCATATTTCCAACAGATGGTTGTCTAAGGCTGGTCGGACGATCCTCATTAACTCATCCCTATCCAGCCTCCTCTTGTTCATCATGAGCTTCTACAGCCTGCTCGAGACGCTTCACCATGAGATCGACATGGTCCAAGCTCGCTTCTTCTGGGGCAGCGAGGGTGATAATCAGAAATACCACATGGTGCGGTGTACCGAAATTTGCAAGCCGCGGGACCAGGGCGGCCTCAGCATCATGTCCTCCAAAACGGATGAACATTGCGCTCCTGATGCGCTGGCTCTGGCGTATTGCCAATGGGGACGGCGGCCTGTGGCTCCACATTATCCGGAATAAATACATGTGTGGCCAGCCCCTCGCTTTCTGTCAGCGATCTGGGGGCTCCCAGTTCTGGTAGTCCATCATCCAACTGTTGCATGTTCTCCGCATCGAGACCTCCATTTTGGTGGGATCCGGAACGACCACCTTACTCTGGTTCGATAGGTGGGCTGGTGATTCTCCCTTTGCGGCCCGCTTTCTGGACCTGTTATCCATCGCAGTCGACCCTCGGGTCTCAGTTGAGACGACCCTTATTGACTCAGGGCGTCTTGTGTTCCGGTGCCCTTTTGGGCCCCCAGGACTATCCGCCTGACACGAGCTCATGGACGTCGTTGCGCTCCACGAGCCGGACCTGGAGACGGCGCATGATCGCCTATCCTGGCACCTAGAGCCCTCGGGCAGATTCTCCATGAAGTCTCTATACCGGGCCATTGCTGCCACCCCTGGGCCGGAGCCCCCGAAGAAGATCGGGTCGATCAGACTCCCTCTGAAGATTATAATCTTCTTATGGCAGTGGATCTACGGGCGAGTCCCCTTTGGCGTTGAGGTGTTAAAACAAAATGGTCGGGGAAATGGGATGTGTCCTCTTTGTGGGACCGAAGAAGACTCAAATCAAATTTTCTTCTCGTGCGTCTCTGCCCAGTTTCTCTGGAGTTGCCTGCGGGAGGTGGTCGGTGGTCGTTGGTGTAACACCAACTTCCCGGACCTCTTCGCCGAGATCCAGGCCTCGCCCCCAGCGAGTCGCCACATTAGGTGGCTGACTATTGGCGTCCTTGCTTGGATGCTTTGGACGGTTCAGAATAAGCTAGTGATCAGCATGTTCCTCTTCGACGTGTTTTAAAATGTGTGGCTATTTGTAGCTTTGGCGGTCGCTTAGCCGCCTCCAGGGCCGGGACGCCACCAACATCATCATTGCTGATCTTCGTGCGATGGCTCTTTGCTTGGCGCCGCCGCTTCCTCCGCCATCACTTGAGCCAGATTAGCATCTTCGTGGCCTTGCCACCGTTTTTTTATTCTTTTAGGGCTCGTTGAGCTGCTATTTGTCGTGCGACCTGGGTGTGTGTGCCTGTGTGAACTTATACGGTACTTTGTTGATGAGGACATGACTACCTTGGATACGACCAAAAATATTGCATACATGCATATTTATCAGGTGATTTCTAGTGCAAACTATTCAATAATCTATTTATGTTATCCAGAACAAAAATACTTCACACACTTTTGTGTTTTGTCTAATTGCAGGTGTATGGGATATTTGTACAATTCACATATGAAGATAAGAGAGAAAGAGATGTTTAAGTGATGTTCAAAAAGTTCTCTCACGTCACTTTTGGGCCAAGAGAAGATAGAGTCCAAGTCTCTCACGTTCTGGATTCAGATTCGGATTGCACAGACATACCTGTCTCAAAACACCAACAACTTTTTCATACGGACTCCTAATTGGGTGATTCTCTTTTTGTTGGATTCTAAATTTTGTGCTCTTTCCAGCTCAATTGGATTCACCTTCAAATTCATCCGGAGCGTTGAGATATAGACGAAACAATCAGACGTTGCAGCAGAATCCGAGTCAAACAACAAGTCCAAAGGTGTTGCATCACCTCCACTTGGGCCCATTGGCCTTGTACGACCTAGGGTTAGTTTTAGGCTGCCTTGGGACGTCCTCCCACCTCCTAGGCCGCCACCCCTTGATCCTATATAAGTAGATCCATCTAGTAGCTTTTCTCTTGGGATTTGTTTAGTTAAAAGTTAGCCATTGCAACTTCGT
The DNA here is from genome assembly GCF_018294505.1 of Triticum aestivum. Taxonomy (NCBI): domain Eukaryota; kingdom Viridiplantae; phylum Streptophyta; class Magnoliopsida; order Poales; family Poaceae; genus Triticum; species Triticum aestivum. Next base: position 395,943,571 of record NC_057804.1, on the reverse strand, counting down.
GTACTTCGTTTGTGTCCAACGACCAGACCAAGACCGCTTACAGATCCTCATCTTTATCAAAACTTCATATATACTCGCAATATTCAGATTGCTTTTATCATATTCTTGCTTGTTCTTCGATTGCTTGCAGGAATAGACCTTCGTGGTCAGGTTGACCGTGCTTCCGGCGTGGTCAATAACCTCAGGAGATTGGTTTAGTGATTGCTAAGGCGCAACGTCGTGCACGTTTGTAGTCGGATCGTCAAAGTCGTCTCCACCAAATCGATAGTTATCATCTCATCGAAAGATTTGGACATCCCGCCGGAGAAAGAAGTTCTTGGACAACGAACACATCTTCACCATCACGAAAGATTGGGACACCCCGCCTCTATCAAGTGGTATCAGTTTTCAGGTTGCTCGGTGAGAATTTCCAGTTTTCCTAGATTAGATTTATTTTCTTACCTATTGTCCAAGAAAAAGCCACAAAAAAAAGTTAGATCTATTCATCCTTTGTCCAAGCCAGTCTGAGCCTTTGCAATTTTCTTTTCATTGTATGCATTATTGAATTATCGGTTGCATCGTCGTGTCGACTTGCTGGTCTTAGTGTCTAGTTCGTTTAGAGTTTAGAGTTTTTTTCACATTAGTCACGCCGCCGCTGCATCATTAGCCCTTCCGTTGTTCACCATCCATCCATCAGTTTCCACCACGTGCTACCCACCGTTCATTGTCATAATCATAGTTGAGATCATTCACATCTTCGCTTGATCCAATCTGCATCTTATCTAGTTTGTTTCGAACGAGAGAGAGAAAAAAAGAAGGAGAAAAAAAAGACGGAAAAAAAAGAGAAAAAAGTAAAAAAAAGTCGGAGAAAAAAAAAGGAAAAAAAGTGTGAGGAAAAAAAAGAGAGAAGAAAAAAAAACAAAATTCGGATCTATCTAGACTCAATCTCGTAGTTGAATTCGGATTGGAATCTGTTTTGCGCACTGTTCAGTAAAATAGGTGTATCTTCCTCATAAGAAGTTCATTTTGGCTCAGTGAGTACTCAAATTGAAGCTAGCGACGAGCCGCATGTAAATAGTTGCAAAAGCTAGTTCAATATTTGACACCTCAAAATCGGCTTCTAAATAAGTATTTTTGCCCTCCGAAGTTCGTGAACACAGCTTGTTCCAATTTTTCAGGCCAACTCGGAATTGAGTGATTGTTTTTGCATTGGAAAGCTTGAGTTAGTAGCATTCTTTGAAAGAATTTATCAGAAAATTGGCTCAAACTTTTCAAGAGGAAAGTTGGAGAGAGAGTTGTTGTATATCCTGCTTGGCAGTTGTTTTTCATCATTATCTTCACTGCCGTTGTGATCTTCACTTATATCTTGCTGTCAAGAGCTACTTAGTATCCTTCATTGATGCTAGTTGTGTTACGCCGTGACCTCATTAGTGTTCTAGGCTCGCGTCTCTAGTCCGGTCTAGCCTAGGACCAGCACAGTACCGTCGTTGAGCGTTTATTCAACATTGCATCTTTGAATTGATTATTGCTAATCTTTTGCTACCATATATAGCCAACCCAGCTCCACATATTTCTACACTGTGTATACGTACGCTCCCCTGGCATTCGCTTTACTCAATATTCGGAGTTACTTGACCCCGCTGGTTGCCGATCACCGCCTGCTGCATGGTAAGAACTTGTAAGACATTGATATTTGCTTTACTGTGAGCGTTTTACCACCACATCCTAGTAGTTATAGGAACATTATTTTTGGATTTTGTTTCTTGTTCTACTAATCATGACAGGATCCAGAGTCAATTCATGGGCTTTGTCGATCGTGGGAGACATGCCACCACCTATGCAAATACCACAAACCGTCACGAGAGGTGCACAAACATCCAAATGCACATGATCAGGTTCATGTTTCTATACCACCATTTAATGGCCGTTTTAGACCTGCTTTATATATTGAATGAGAGTTAGACATAAATAATATATTTGCTTTCCATAATTTTGATGACCGTAAAAAAGTTACGGTTGCGGTTGGTTCTTTCACTGGTTATGCTCTAGTTTGGTGGAGTGAATATTTTCGGTTACACCCTGATTATGTACCTAATACTTGGGATGATTTAAAACATGTCATGAGAGATAGATTCGTCGATGTTTATTATACTCGTGGCATGATTAAAAAACTGGAACATTTAAAACAAGGTAGTGACACCGTAACAAAATATTATGAGGATTTACAAACTACCTTGTTGCACTCATTTTTAGAAGAAAGTGAAGAAGATTTTATGGATAGATTTTGGGGAGGATTAAACCATGATATTCAGGAGATATTAATTCATGAAGAGTGTTATCCTATGGACCATTTGTTTCATCTTGCTTGCAAAGCTGAACAGGAAATAAAACGACGTGTTGCCCACAAGGAGAACAAGCGCACGGTGCACATTCCAACTGTTGATACAGATGTTTATTCAACTACTAGGCGTACTATGACAACCACATCCGTTGTTGCGAGGACTACATCATCTCCACCATGTGACACATCACCATCGAGAGTGCCTGCATCATCTGAGTTGACTATAAGAGGTAATGACAAAGGTACAGATTTTCCACTTTCACATGAAAATGATACATGCCTAGTTAACTTGAATACATCATGTGTTGAGCTACCCACTACTTTGATCACACCACCTATTTTAGAGGATTATGTTGATAATTTGACTTTGCCATGTGATCAAACAACTGAAATACCAACAATTTTGAGTGCACCCATTGAATTAACTATTGATGCAAAAGAACCAATGTTTAATCATTTTGATATGACCTCTAATCTTGGTGATGATTCTGTGTTGAATGACTTATTGCATGTTTGCTTATTTAAGCATGTTGTAGCATGTAAATTTGATGCAAGTAAGGTTTATTCACCAATGTTGGGATGGTTTAATGATGAATATTGTCAATCTTTTGATAGGAATAAGAGCTTCACTTATATGTGCAAACCGAGTTACAATATTTTCATGCCTTCTATTTATGATAATATTTTGGCTTTATATTTTATGATTTATAAAAATTACTCATGTATACATGTTGTCATATGTGCAAAAATCAAGGGAAGTAAAAATGGATGACATATACATATACAACATGTATACCTTGTCTCTTTTCTTAGCCACATTTCAGATTAAGCAACGCCGAGGACGGCTTTGTTTTCAAAAAGGGGAGGATGATGAGGACATGACTACCTTGGATACGACCAAAAATATTGCATACATGCATATTTGTCAGGTGATTTCTAGTGCAAACTATTCAATAATCTATTTATGTTATCCAAAACAAAAATACTTCACACACTTTTGTGTTTTGTCTAATTGCAGGTGTATGGGATATTTGTACAATTCACATATGAAGATAAGAGAGAAAGAGATGTTTAAGTGATGTTCAAAAAGTTCTCTCACGTCACTTTTGGGCCAAGAGAAGATAGAGTCCAAGTCTCTCACGTTCTGGATTCAGATTCGGATTGCACAGACATACCTGTCTCAAAACACCAACAACTTTTTCATACAGACTCCTAATTGGGTGATTCTTTTTTTGTTGGATTCTAAATTTTGTGCTCTTTCCAGCCTAATTGGATTCACCTTCAAATTCATCCGGAGCGTTGAGATATAGACGAAACAATCAGACGCTGCAGCAGAATCCGAGTCAAACAACAAGTCCAAAGGTGTTGCATCACCTCCACTTGGGCCCATTGGCCTTGTACGACCTAGGGTTAGTTTTAGGCTGCCTTGGGACGTCCTCCCACCTCCTAGGCCGCCACCCCTTGATCCTATATAAGTAGATCCATCTAGTAGCTTTTCGCTTGGGATTTGTTTAGTTAAAAGTTAGCCATTGCAACTTCGTGTACTTCGTTTGTGTCCAACGACCAGACCAAGACCGCTTACGGATCCTCATCTTTATCAAAACTTCATATATACTCGCAATATTCAGATTGCTTTTATCATATTATTGCTTGTTCTTCGATTGCTTGCAGGAATAGACCTTCGTGGTCAGGTTGACCGTGCTTTCGGCGTGGTCAATAACTTCAGGAGATTGGTTTAGCGATTGCTAAGGCGCAACGTCGTGCACGTTTGTAGTCGGATCGTCAAAGTCGTCTCCACCAAATCGATAGTTATCATCTTATCGAAAGATTGGGACACCCCGCCTCTATCATTTGTGGTTTTGATGGTTTGCTTTATTTATGAAGCACTACGAAAGGCTTTTTCGATAAAGAAGTCTCCTCTGCCTCACAAATTCCTGCTACTGGGGTTTGCTACCCTTGTTTTGGTTTCTCCCGCCTCATTTTCCCTCTTCCATTTTGTGTGGATCATGCCAAAGATAAGGTCGCACCGGCCAAGCAGAGACCGCAGCAAAGGACGACCACGTTTAGGACCAGATATCCACCCGCTCGTGCACCGTGGCCGCCCCGCCACATAAACCGTCCCTGCCTCCCACTACTCCCGAGCTCGCGGTCCCCGACGGCTACCATGGCGCGGCAAATCGTGCCTTCTAGAAGCTTCCACCGCCTTCTCACCTCTCGGCACTACCCGCTCGCCTCCCCGGCGCCACCGCTCCGCCCTCTACTTCTACCGAAAGCCCTATCTCGGGCCACCGCCGCCGCCTCCCCGCAACTCCCTCGCCGGGGGCGACGTCCCGTCGTCGCCGCCTCCGCCTCCGCCCCAGCGCCTTCCTCGCCGGAGACCGAGGCGGTGCCGGGGGCATGGGGGAAGGTCTCGGCCGTGCTATTCGATATGGACGGCGTGCTCTGCAACAGCGAGGAGCCGTCGCGCCGCGCCGCCGTGGACGTCTTCGCCGAGATGGGCGTCGACGTCACCGTGGATGACTTCATCCCCTTCACGGGCACAGGTGACTTATCTCTCTGTGCTACTAGTACTGTCAGATCGGAAATGCAGTTCGCGCGATTTCTAACGACCATCCCATCCCATATGCACGTATACCTTAAATTTCTGCGCCCCCTACGTTATTAGGTTGCGTGTAATCTGAACTACAAATATTGTATGCACATTATGACCTAAAAATATTGCTTTTAAAACTATGACCTAATGACCTACAGTAGTGTTTTTTCCTGTGTATCTGTACTAGTTGGCTTGATAGTACATTGTACACCACTTCGGCAGCAGAGTAATTGTACAGTATGCTCGAACCAAGTTCTGTGCTTCTTAAGTTTTCTAATTTGTGTAAGTTGGCAGTCTGTATATGCTCAGACCATGGATCATTGTGATTCCTTGGTAATTTCATTGACCACTAATTGATTATATGCTTATTTGACAGTAACCATGATCCCTCACAAATTAGTTTTCTAGTTTTAAAACAATAACATTCTGTCACTGCCCAGATAGCCATTTACTGAACCAAAAAAGTACTGTCGCATCAGAGTACTCATGACAGTATGTTATCTCTAGCTATAAGCATAAATGTTTTACCTATCCCTGCACTGGAGCACATGATATTAGATTGTGCCTTTCACTCTTGGGAATTCTAGATTCTCTTAGGCAGTAGGCACCCAACACACGTGGATGGAGGGAGTATCAAACATTTAATCATGTACCTTTTCTTCTCTCGTTACTTTTTTGCATGATCTGAGTCATGTAACAAATGAATTGTTATCAGTTTTTGTTTGTTTCCAATGTGGAAGTGATTTATCAGCTTCATACTAATTTGTTATATGCTTATTTGCCAGTAACCATAATCCCTCGCAAATTGTTTTTCTACTAGTTTTAAAACAATAACATTCTGTCAATGCCCGTATAATCATTTAATGAACTAAAAAGGTACTGTTGCATCAGAGAAGTCATAGGAGTATGTTATGTCTAGCTATAAGCATAAATGTTCCCAAATGATAAGTGCCACATGTGTGGCACGAAGCACTTCGGCCCTGATGTTTTTTACAACTAAAGTTGCCATCCGAAAAGAAAGAACAACCCCCCCAAAAAAACTAAAACTTGCCATCCGAAAAGAAGTTGCCATGCTTGACAATTAAAGTTGCCATCCTCTCGTCACTAAACTTGCCATAAAAAACGTTCGGAGTTGCCATGTGTTCGTGCCACACGTGTGGCACTTATCAGGGTCCTAAATGTTTCCCCTATCCCTGCATTGGTGGACATGATACCAATTATTAAGCATTTAATTGTGTACATTTTATTCTCTCATTACTTTTTTGCATGATCTGAGTTGTACAATAAAGGAGTTATTATCAGCTTCATCTTTTTTGCTTGCTTCCAATGTGGATAAAAATGATTTAGGCGAGGCCAATTTCCTTGGAGGTGTTGCCAGGGTGAAAGGAGTGAAAGCTTTCAGTACTGAAAGCGCCAAGAAGCGCTTTTTTGAGATATACCTTGACAAGGTTTAAATTTGCTGTGCAATCTTTTTCGTCTATTCTCCATTTCAGTTTGATTGCACCATGCTAAAATATTAAGTTCTTTTCTGCAGTATGCTAAACCAAATTCTGGAATTGGGTTCCCAGGGGCTCTGGAACTCATCATGGAGGTATTTGCAGTGCTGGAATTTAGATTTGTGTTAGCCTAATGGTTTAGTGATTATTGCTTTGTCAGTATAGTGCAAAAACGCAGGTCTGAAGGTCGCTGTTGCATCTAGCGCTGATAGGGTTAAGGTTGACGCAAATCTGGCGGCTGCTGGTTTGCCTGTATCGCTGTAAGTGTCTCCTTTTATTTGAATTCCAAGACCATGTTCATAAACTTCTATCGAGTTTTGAATCTCATAATTGTATTAGAGCAATGACACTGAACTTTTTGTTGCTACTATGTTGTACTGCCTCAGTAGAGCTGAGCCTATAAATTTTCCTTTCATCCTAGAATTTCATGATTTCAATTTCTTTATTGGTTAATGCATCAATTGCTTTACCACTTTAGAGCTTCATTTAATTTGGAAAGTGTAAATCATAGTCTGCAGCAAGTATGACCAAGGCTGTTTTAAACTTGCTCTGAACAGTTTTTACTGACTTCAGATAAATCTGAAGATGGACAATTGAATTCATTGTTATGCTTTCCTACATCTGCTACTTGGTGTTGATGAACCTTTTCCAAATTTCAGATTTGATGCTATTGTTTCCGCTGATGCTTTTGAAAATTTAAAGCCTGCTCCAGACATATTCCTTGCAGCATCTAAGAACTTAGGTGTTGACACGGATGAGGTAATTTATCTTGCAAATCACATGCACATCCCTTTTATGACGCGTTAAAAAAAATTGTGGTCTTCTGGCTGTGGAAAAAATATACATGCTGGGTTCAATCGAGTGACTTTCGTAAATCTGCAACCATGCTGACCTATATCCATTGCTGCTTACATGGAGATTTGTCAGTAGATGGATTTCTATGGAGTTCATAAATAAACCTCTTGGTATATGGATATCCTAGATCAAAAACACAGGAGCAGAATGCTAGAATTATATCTCCTTTTGCTTCTAATCCTCCTTTCCCTCCCTAAAGCCTAGTGGCGATTCCACTAGGGGGGGGGGGGGGTGGTCAATAGGCTTAAGCCTACCCTCCAAAATCCTATTTCAGCTAACCATATCACTTGACAAGCATATTCTGGTGTTTTACATGCAACAATTGCAATGCATTTGCTAATTAGGCTTAGGAACTTGATGTTTTAAGCTTACCCTCCATTGTCATGCTAGATTCGCCACTGCTAACGCCCTAGTTTTGTTGTTCCGTAGCTTTTTTGTATTTTTAGATAACAAAGAGAAGTTATAGTTTAATAGTACAAAGTCATCCATGTACATCACATAGCCATTTTCCTAAGTGGCCGCTTGAATCATCATCAGGCAATTCACTATTTGTGGCGATAATTATATACTTCTGTGGCTTAAGTGTGGATAGTTTTGGGTAATTGGATGTGACGAATGATAACTGGGATGTTTAGTTAGTACATGCCCGAAGGCAAGGCAGAAGGGGTTAAATCTAATGTTGAATGCTGTTCCACCACTTGGTTTTCACTCTTATGTGGAGAGTTTCATTACAACGAGCTGCTCTATTTATTGTATGAACTGGGGAAGGCTGAATATGCTTCTATTTTTAGCATTAGTATCGCAGTATTTGACAGTTCTGTTCCCTGGCTAGGGCTAAGGGGCTTTGCCTCCTGCCACTGCATACAAGACCCCCTGGCACACTTAGCAGGATTTGATAATTTTGTTCTCTTGTTTTGGTCTTAGGTTAGGATAGTTTTCATTGATTTTTTGTTGTTATTATGGTTGCGTGGTTGATGCCACTAGTGTTGGTATGTGCTGCTTTGCGTCCTATTGGTGTGCTTGTTCCAAATATACAATGAATAAATGCTTGTTCGAGACAAAAGATATGCAAGTAACCATCCTACTTTTGAGATTTTAGTTCTTAAATACTTGGTATACCCCTTCTGTAGTTTTTCATTTAGTTTGCATATGAAGTTTTGAGTATGTGATATTGTACCAGTGCATCGTGATAGAAGATGCGCTTGCTGGAGTTCAAGCTGCGAAAGCTGCGGAAATACGGTCTGTATTGCGTTCTTATCCCTTTGTTTATTGTCTGGCTTATTTTGGTCATACTGCACAATCCGAATATTTTTAGTCAATTGTAGTAAATCTTTTACCATGGACTTGCATAAATGCTGGCATGTACTAATATTACTATTGTATGATTCATATCATCTATAACATAAATCAGAGACAAATGTACAATGATCTGTCTATAAGTGCGCTATATGTAGTGCCACATGTTGTGGGCGGGTGATACAGATAGTGCGTGTACGACATACGAAATGCATATGTAAGCTGTCTATGAGAATATGGGCAAACAGAGAGCCTCATTCTCTATACGCGCTCTCTTTTTTCAACCTTATAAAAGATCATATGTGGGATGTGGCATTCCTTTGTACATGCCCTCATATATGCAGCATTACATGACCACCATGACAATGATAGCGGTGCTTAAGTTCTTTGAAGCCTTATTTTCTCATAAGGCAATTAATGAGTCGATGGTCTTTCTTGACATCCAAAGTAGCTACTCTGTTCTATCAATTATTTCCATGAGCTGTGTGGCATTTGACCTGTAAATATTGATTCTATAGTCATGAATCACTTGTGTTATTCTTACAAAAAAGAGATTTGCCTGTAATGATCACCATATCTTAGTTGGTACTATTTGTTTTCAGTGTGCCCGTGAACCCATGCAATTCAAATATGTGATGCAATTTCTGTTTAATTGTGCAGATGCACCAATGTGAATTTTTTATTACATTAAATAGTTGTTCTGGTTACACATCTTGCAGATGTATTGCTGTGACGACTTCTCTAGATGAAGATGCATTACAACAAGCCAGTCCTGTGTTCATCAGAAAAGACATTGGAGATATTTCAATTAATGACATCTTGTATGGTGGTTCTAATGCTTACCACAGTATGTAGTTCAAGCATAATCGATTTACTTTAATAATACATCTCTTGTAGGAGAAACCGGAAAGAAAAACCTATGTATCTTGTGCGCAAAATTCACTTGTTTTGTTCTATCAACTTCAATGAATAATATCCTGTGTGGTTTCTTGAATCTTAATGGTATTCGTTGGGTTTCTTGAATTGTTCCATGCAGAAACTTTGTCATATGCCAATTTTCTGTTTCATTGACTCCGAATGCTATTTTTTGTTGTTGTATCAGTGTACTTAGTACTGATTAAAAGAAAGTTGATGCAGATGAACGGACAGAAAATACCGAGAATATTAGTTCCTTAGGAAATGCTTCTCCTGAAATTCTGAATGGAGCAACTAATGCTGAATCTGTTGAGAATACAAACTCTTCAAGTTCGAAAGGCCAAGGGTAAGGTCTGTTTCTGCAAAGAAGCTTAGTGCTTATTTGTAGAAGCTAAGCTTGCTATTATCTGCAAGTACTTAACTTGCAGCTTATTTGAAATCTTTTTCTAGGAATGCACATTTTACACTGAATCTGTCTTGTTATAGAATTCCCATAGGGGTTATTCACTCTCCTCAATAGAATGGTCTTTCGCATGTTCAGAGAAATGCAGTTCATAGTAACTATACTTGACACATAATTGTTTGACATCCAGAGAAGAAATTCTGCAGGTTGTTGGGTTCTCGTCGGGATATATTAAGATATGGAAGTCTTGGAATAGCTTTTTCATGTCTTTTCTTTACAATCGGAAATTGGAAGGTACTTTGTATACTAGTACACTTTGCCACCTGTCCTCAGTCGTTGTTGTAGAAGTTCTGAGTCACATTTTACCCTTCTTTTTGCCGTCAGCAAATATGTTTAAGGGCTCTAAATTGGGCTGAAAATAGTATGCATTTTCTGTTTTCTTTGAAATAATGAAAACACTACTTTCACTATCACATCCAACTACTTACCTTCATACCTTGTTTCATGCTTTTCTGTCTTGATTTGGTTTTGTATATCCGTGATGACGACCGTAGCGCCTCACCCTGGTCAAGTCGGTCCTGGCCACCATGCCTCTACACTAGTTGTTGGTCCTAAGCATGTACAAGAAGGTGCAGAAGCAGGTCGACAAAACCTTGCAGCAGGGCGCCCACTGTCACGTTAATAGTTATAGGGTGTGCCAGTCCCTCAGACTGGAGGCTTGGGTGCTCCGGACTTAGGGCGGCGGTCAGCCTCATGGTTCGTTGGCTGTGGAGGATGCGCACTGACCCACTCCGCCCTTGGAGGGGTCTGGACTTGCAATTTTCCCAGGATTAGCGGGAGGTGTTTGCTGCATCCACCAAGATGGGCATTCATTGGTTGGTGATGGGGCTCCACCCTCTTCTGGGAGGATCGCTGGCTTGACGGTAGAACCATTTTGCAGATTACACATGATCTCCTGCTTTTGGTCTTAGGGCGCACTAGAAACGCCGAACCGTCCGAGATGCCTTGCCCGACCATCGCTGGATCACGGGCATCAGGGAGGATTTGAACCCCCTAGTCTTGTGGCAGTAGGTCCAGGTCTGGTGGTTGGTGCGCAGGGTGCAGCTATCTAATTCGCCGGATGTCCTTCTGTGGCATTGGACGCCCGACGGCCAGTACACGTTTAAGAGCTGCTACGGTTCCTTACTTCAGGGGTGGTCGGTGAGCTCTTGGCTCAACTGGAAATCTTGGTGCCCCCTTAGGGCCAAGTTCTTCATGTGCTCGCCTGCCAGGATCACTGCTGGACCACTGAGAGGCTAGCTCGGTGTGGTCTGCAACAGGCAAGTTGTGTGCTTTGCTACCAGTCCGAGAAGACGATGGCGCACCTCACTGGCTGCTCCATTTCTGCACGGTGTGGCATGAGGTACTCTCCTGGATCCGATCGATGGCCTCTCCTCCCGCTGCCGGGGATTTAGTAGGTTTAGCAACGTTGCCTTGCATGTCAATGGCTAACACTAGTCGAATAAACCTAATAGATTTGTGGTGTTGGCTTCTGGGTTGAGGGTCGATTCCAAAGTTTCTAGTAGTAAAATAACAACAGTTTTGTTGATCCATATGAAGGAAGCACTGATTCATATTGCAGTTCTATTTCTCCCATATCAATTTCTACAGTTTATGCTGCATCTTGAAGTTTCTGCTTCATTGTGCACAATTGTACACTTGCCATGAAGTAAATTCTTTCAGGCAGGAAGTGTTTCTTTTAGATTAATTTGTCGGTTTCGTTTAATTTATTCAGGCAATGCAGTTCGCATCTCCTAAAGGTCTGCTTAATTTTTTACGGGTGGGAACAGTTCAATTTTTGCAACTAATGAAGGTAAGCACACAAATATTCAACCCCATATGGGATTTGCAAGTCCATTAGTGATTAAAGAAAGTACGTTGAAGTCTCGTTCAAGTATAACTGATGAACCTAGTCAACTTTGACAAAAATAAGACCATGAGCTATTACGCCAGATTTGCTCTCAAGTAGTTTCAGACCCCATCTGACATAACATCATGGTGTCATCTTAGGCAGTTAGACTGTTCATGCCAGCTTTTACTGTAGCGAATCCAATGTTTTTTTTTTGCAGCACGTCGAAAGATGATTGAAACTAGCTTGGAAGACGTTAGATCCAAAAACTAGTTGTTGATTTCGTCTCATCTTTCTCTTGCAACTGGGAAATCTGTTGCTATGTTACATGTTGATCTCTCTGCGCGGTTTTTGTAGGAGAATCACTGTCATCAAGAGTTCAGCAAATAAAGAAGTATTTAGCTGATTTTGAAACTGGGTAGGTAACTGGCTACCTGCATATTCTTCAATTTTCTAGGCCTGTAATGCTAGAATGTGCTTCATGGCTAAACATGTTTAAAGTAACGCTAACACACTTCCAAAATTTTCTATAGGGGCTCTGCCACTTACGTACCTGAGTTCCCAAGAAAGCTCGACTGGCTGAATACAGCCCCACTTCAGTTTGGAAGAGTAATTTTGAACCCATTTTAGGTTATTCTCAGTAGCTGCAACTTTGCTACAGTACCACATGTGCCATATTTTCTCCTATTGGATCTTTCAGTTTTCATGGTAGTCTTTATCTAAATCTCACCTACTCACATTGTCACAAGTTTGGCTATAATTCTTATCCGATTGAATATGAAACATAAATGCAAAACATGAATGGGGTGGAAGGGATTTGGAGCAGACAGCTTGTTTCTGTGGTCTGATTGTCAGCTATATTGCCAGTGACAATGTTGTGTCTACCAAAAACATATAATGGAACATGGTATGCTATCCTGCAACAATTTCTACTGGTAAATACTTCCAAATTAAAACAGTAAAATCCCGTCACATACAAACACCTGATTTAAGGATCCCTTTTATTCATATATGATAGATTTGGACCTGTTTTAGAAACCTGGGATTACAATATATACTTCATTTGCGAAAGTGTCAAGTCTGTTACAGGATATTTGCTCTTTCAGTCACAGGTCCAAACAAATATACCTTGGTAACTGTTGACATGCTATTGCAATCTTTAATGTCTCTTCAGTTATAGTTAGAAATCCTAATATTGCGTACCACAAAGTCACAGCTTGCGAACTACTCCCTCCGTTCCAATTTACTCGTCGTGGTTTTAGTTCAAATTTGAACTAAAACCATGACGAGTAATTTGGAACGGAGGGAGTATCTGCCAAATAGCTGGGTTAAGATAGGCAGTAATGTCAATCTGAGTTTCTCTAATCTGCCATGAAAAAAAAGTTAAACCAATATACGCCTATTCAAGGTCAGAAAGCTCCATTGATGATGTTCAAACTTTGGTGCATATGCAATTTTGGTGAGCAAACAATCGATTAAAGATTACTGACAGTTGTGTAAAACGTGCTGAACATCATAACATGTTTGCTAGGGACACTGCCAACAGAACCAGTTGCAGCGAAACATATGTTTGGCACTTCACTGTGATGAAAACTTTAACATTTTTTTTCTTGATGAGCGTAATTTTTCAGTATGGAATTGCAGCGATGTATCCTATCCGGGGAACCTTGACTATTTATGCTTGTCATCTTAGTAGTAGTCTTTCAGATAGTTTCTGCAGCCCCAGTATGTTTTAAGATCTTATGCACCTACAGAACTAAAAGGGTTGTAGAAATGAGAGATGTGTATTAATTTGGATACAAAATCTTCAATCTAGCTGCAGTTTGACTGACTCAAGTGTCAGTTTTGCTGTAAGCAATAGACTTATCTGTACTTAGTCAACTTGTTGTAGTTACTGTTAGTGGTAGCATTCCTTCCTCTTGCTCCAGAGAAGGCATCTGTTTCAGATGGGTTAATTTCATTTTTCTTTAAACACGATAAATTATTTTCCTACCATGGGATTTAGGCCTCTGGAACTGCGACAATAATATTGAAATAATTCCTATGCAAAATGCAGGATTTAAAAGGAAGAGTAGTCGTGTTGGATTTTTGGACATACTGCTGCATCAACTGCATGCATGTCTTGCCAGACCTGGAGTTTATAGAGAAGAAGTATAAAGATAAACCTGTGAGCTTCTGCTTTTGTCTTCACACGTTGCGCAAGAAATGATATTTAGATTACTAGTTCAGGTCTTAATACAGAAGTGCAGGTTTTAGAAGCTGTGAATCCTGATATGATTTCTAACACAGCAACTTTGGTATTTGGGTGCTGTGAGCCTTGACATGTATACTCTTTATGTTATCTATTATCAGAAATTTGCTGCGTTTTGGTTCACCTTGCTATTTTCAGTACTTTGATCACGTCGTAATCATTAGTTTTGAAACTGAAAGGCTCCCTATAATTTCATACTGTAGGTCTTCTGATTGAGTTGTAAACTGCACTATATTAGAGTTCGCTACCATAAAAGTGTTAACTCGTGAAGTTGTTAGTACAGCCCTCTCCTCATGCAGCTACTGTTATCTGGTGTTCCTTATTTCTAACGTTGTACTTGTGCGTATATATTGTCTGAAAATTTGTCACACCTGCTCTGGCATTATTATCGGCACAACTCATGACACCTTACTGCTTAGCTGATCATGATGCAATTAAGTTTAAGTGTTTTTTTGTCACTTAAAGACCTTGATAAGTTGGAAGATGGATGTATTGGATATTTACATGTTGCTTGACCCTGTGCAGTTCACTGTTGTTGGTGTGCATTCTGCCAAATTTGATAATGAAAAAGATCTTGAAGCCATCCGCAGTGCTGTCCTGCGCTACAATGTTACTCATCCAGTAAGGCAACAGCCATAACTCTTGAAATGTTCAACTGGAGAGCATCATTCAAGTGCCTTCACGTGCTCAATTTGCAGTCTCACTTTGGACAAGTACTCGTTTATTTCTTTAAATTTTATATGTACACAGCAGTATGCTAGCTGCACAGTTTTGGTTTTGGGCTTTTGGCTTTTGGCATCGGTTCTTAGTTCTTCTGTTTCTTCTTGTAGCTTTAGCCTGCTTTTGTTTTTTTAGTTCTCTGTTTTTTCAGGTTGTTTTTCTGCTGTAAGACCTACCTTCATTTCAGCGCTTTCTTCTAATATAAAATAACACACACTGGGGTGAGTGATCAAGAGAAAAAAAATGTGCCGAGTATTTTGAAAGGAGAAGTTGGATATTGGCCACTTCAAAGAATGAGTTGCTACTGACATCTGGTCCCTTAGGTCACATGTCATTGAGATTTGTGGTGGCAAATATCCATTTTCCCCAAATTTCCCCTTTTGCATCTCGTTCGTTTCCATGCATTTCTATTACCGGTACAGGTGCATATCATTATTGTTCAGAATTAGTTGTTTAGTTTGTAGATGTCCTGTTAGTATTTTGTCAGGCAACCTTGCTGTTGGCAGTTGCACTTATTTTTCTGTTCAGTACTTTGTTGTACACGAGACTATCTGCTTATGCAAGAATATATGTCCTCATGTGTGTTCTCTAAAACAAATATCACTTTTCTCAGTCAGTCTCTTGCCATTGTAACTATCATGTGTTTTTCCTGTGCGCACGTGAGACCGTGTATTTGCGCACTATGTAACTTATTTGACCCTCCACCCTTTCATCAAAGGTTGTAAATGACGGTGACATGTACTTGTGGAGAGAACTGGGGGTGAACTCTTGGCCGACGTTTGTGGTTGTCGCGCCCAATGGAAAGGTTCTAGCACAAATATCAGGCGAAGGCCACAGAAAGGTACTGATGGACATCTTTTCCAAAGATGAGACTCAAGTCCTAAGTCGTGTGTTAATGTTCTCATGTATAAGCTATCTGTTTTTGCATGCTTTAACCCTACAAAAAATATTTACTAAATGCATTTTGAAGAGTTGAAGCATTAGCAAGGAGTAAGGTTTCAAAAACTTAATTCTATATTTAGAACCAAGCAAATAAACATTTACAAACTCTTGATGTTGTGTGTTGATTTACAACTGCTATCTGTGATATACCAGCAAATATGCTATGCTGTCTGGCATACCAACCTCAACCCCCAAATAAACTTGAAATGTGCATATTGCTGAGCATAATACGAAGGTGGAGTGTGTTTAATCACTGTTGTTCGCTGATCTTTTGCCTTGGATCAATGCCAACAGATAAACACGAAAGTGCAAAACATGGATTTAGCTTATAAATTTGAATGATTTTGATATTTAATGTAGATGTGTATACTTGCTTACTTATTCTCACCGTTTTTATCCCCTAAAAGTTACAAACTTATGTTAGTATAGTAATACTCACTCTATACTTTCTTACCACGACACTTATTTTGGAACAGAGGGAGTACTTCTCTTCCAAAGCTCTTCACTACCACCAAGAAATATAATATCAGTTGTTGCTTCCACCACATCTACCCTGATATATGCACTTATCTGCATACCCTTTCAAATGCATGTCTTTTTTAGGTTTCTCCATACAGTGATGCTATCTAATCAAATGTAAAATCATTTCCAGGAACAAGCCATGCTGGATTATTTCAGTGTGGTTGTTCATATGCCAATGTCCTGTCAATCGTTCTTAACCATGTTCTCTCCAGGACCTTGATGACGTAGTTGGTGCAGCACTTGAGTTTTATGATGAAAGGAAATTACTACAGAATAATTCCCTCCCCTTGGCATTGGAGAAGGACAGGGATGGTCGATTAATAACTTCACCACTAAAGTTTCCTGGGAAACTTGCAATTGATGTACAGAACAATCGATTATTTATATCAGACAGTAACCACAATCGAATTGTGAGTATTTGTACTTTTACATTGAGTATCTATTTCTCAGTTCCTGCGATTGTAATACACACATTTCTCCTTAATTAATATACACCTTAGAAAACAATATGTCATTAACATTATTTGGCAACTTTATTTCACATATGAAGCCTACTTTACCTTAGAGTGTACTGAGCTGTTTGTTCTATCCTCATTTCTGAAACTTAAGGTGGTCACTAACCTGGACGGGGAATTTATATGCCAAGTTGGAAGTTCGGAAGAAGGACTACTTGATGGCCAATTTGATACTGCCTCGTTTAATCGCCCTCAAGTAAGGAACATGGCTATGTTGTGTCCTTGCAATAAAATTCTGCTCTTACAGCTGCTGGGTACTGGATTGGTGGTACCATGGCTTTACTAGAGTAAAGATCTGGAGATGCAATATCTCTGCTGAATGTGAACAGAGGGCATTTCAATGTCCTTCAAAACTGATGTTTGTTTTGGCAGGAGGCTAAGCTATCAAGATCAGCTTTCCCTTCATGTGTTTCTTAAGAAAACAATACATGTTTCATTGAATTGAACTTGCTTTTGTTGTTCATTTTTATGTAATGATCTCATGTCTCTTGCGATGAATTTTCAGGGTCTTGCATACAATTTCAAAAAGAATATCCTATATGTAGCGGACACTGAGAACCATGCACTGCGGTGAGTACTACCACTGACTTAAGTTAGGATGCTCAGTTCATATTTTCCGGGGGGGTAGCCATTAAGTGGTAACATGAAAAGTTACTTATTAATGTACACTTATGGCTTATTTTAAAGGGAAAATATCCTTATATGCCATTGAATAAGTTTCAAATCATTGAATTTCCACCAAATAACTGCTCCTTTCATACCCTTGAAGTCGTGAAAGTGATACCTTCCATCTGCCACTGCTACCAGTCACAAATGTGACTTGGCTACTGTTAGTTGATCTGTATTTTGTGCTATTGCCCAAAATGCCAAAAACCCTCTCTGCATGACATGGTCTTTATACCTTAATTTTATCTTTGAAGAGTAGCTTTATGTGGGACCATTTAGCCTTACGCAGAGAGGGCAATGGGAGGTAGGCCCTACCTTCTGTTCAGAGCAAAAGAAATAGATAGAGAACAAAGACATGACAATCGCTCTCACAGCAGCGGCAACAGAGGATAATAAGACCCAAGAAAGAGCAAAAAAGAATTGCAGGGGAGATAAAGCAAATGGTGTTAGTGGCGGCTGTAATGGGCGAAGGTAGCCTAATGTCATGTACTCCCTCCATCAGGTGAAAAAGTGTACATATAGAAATTTTAGGACAAATTATGGAGTGGAGTAAAAAATGCATTGGAAAGGTGCAAGCCACAATCTCTCTCCTCTTTAATTACCCAACCCCCAATGAGCTAAGTGCATGTAGAAATTAAGGAGACCATGTGTATAATGTTATTGGTCTTGATTACGGTGTGAGGAGAGTGAAACATTTTTTTTCTACTTTAAAGTGCATTAGGAAGATAGAAGTACACTCTTTTGTGGACAAATTTTAAAGCCAAATGTACACTCTTCACCGGACGGAGGGAGTAGTAGTTTTTTTTTTGACTGTGAAGACAGTAGGAAAGGCTCCTACTGCATATATATTACTTTGTAATATGGGATACAATTACATCTGGGTGGTACATACAAGGGGGGGGGGGTGGATACACCACAAAGTTACAAGGAAGTAGCAAGCAACTATTAGATGGAATCTAAGAGTGCAGTAATAAATTGCACTTTGGAGGGATGCACCCTATATCTAAGGTTGGAAAAGTCCACCTTGAACCTCTGTTTCCAGGACTCTACAGTAGGCTTCACTTTTCTGAAATAGTGATTATTACGCTCTTTCCATAGGCTCCATGCTGACGTCAGGAAATAGTCCATCCACAGCTTACGGGGTTGTGTGGTTTTCTGATGACTTATCATCGCTAGTCTGTGATCATGCATGGACCAATGGGAGCTCAGAGATCTCCAGCATTCCTGACTGGAAGTGCAAAGAAAAAACAGGTGTTCAACCGTTTCTTCAACGTGTTGGCCACACAGAAGACAGTCAAAGTTGGTGCCAATGTTGTAGTGCCTCCTTTTGAGCATATTTCTGGTGTTGAGGCGGTCAGCAAGCAGGAACCAACCGAAGACCTTAATCTTGGGAATGCAATTGGCTTTCCACAACCATCTAAATGCCTCATGGGCGATCACCTCCCGAAAGTAGAATTTGTAATATGAAGAGGTTCTGAAAGTATTGCCTCCCCCCCCCACACTGCCATGTGTCTTGAGTAACCAAAGGGGTGATCATGGCCACATCAGCTTGTATGTCTCTTAGTTCATCACGAGCTTGTATTGAGAGGGGGAGGTGAAAGTTTTGATGCGAGTCCGTTGAAGTCAGAAGATCTTCCACCGAGATGTCTTCAGATATAGAGTAAGAAAAGGCTCTTGGATATGCATCAGCATAAATGGTTTTGTTCCAATTGTCCTTCCAGAACAGAGCAGAAGATCCACTTCCAATTTTGTGTCACACCACGGTAGGTAGGCATTAGTTGGATTAAATCTTTCCACCAGAAGGATCCGCAAGGGTCATGTGCGTGTGGGATTGTGTTGCCGTAGTAAGACTCCCAGATCTAGTGAACCCAAGGAATATCGTGCCTGTTGTAGAACTTGTGAAGAAACTTTAGGAGTAATGCATCATTCTGAATCCTTAAGTTAATGATACCTAAACCCCCACTCTTCTTGGGTCTGCACACTATATCCCAAGCAGCCAGAGAGTTGCTCTTAAAGCCATCGTCAGTCTTTTTTTGCCACAAACAGTGCCGTCTGATCTTGTCAAGTTGGGCACTTGGGCCACAATTCTCGGGGGGAGTCAAATGGTGCCCATCGAGAACATGATTAATGAGGTGATCAATGAGTTCATGAGGATAGTTTGCCAGCGTACGACATCATAGACATAGCAGCTGTGACATTTCTCTCAGCTTTGCAGACCAATGGAGTCAGGTCTTGGACTGACGGTCTAGTGGTGCCCAAAGGAAGTCCTAGGTACGTTAACGGCATGGAGCCTACCGTATATCCAAAGAGGTCAGCCAGATCTTTGCATTTATCAGGTGGGGTGTTTATCGGGACTATAGTTGATTTATGGAAGTTGATCTTGAGACCAATGGACGTGGCGTAGTCCTTGAGAATTTCCTTGATGTTGGTAGCTTGGCGGAGGCATGCAGGCATAATGATGATCGTGTCATCCGCATACTGTATGACAGGGTAATCTCCAATAGTGTGTCGAATGGGGTATTCCAGGAGATTTCTACGAAGGGCATCATTAATAGCTGTCTGAAGCAGGTCCGTGGCAATGACAAAAATAAGCGGCGATAGGGGATCACCTTGCCTCACACCACATTTGCAATGGAAGATTTTTCCTGGTGTGCCATTAAGCAGGACAGAGGACTTCCCAGATGTGAAGATGCATTGGATCCACTGAATCCATTTGTCATTGAATCCTACATTTTTCATAATTTCTAACATAGCCGAGTGCTGAATTGTGTCAAAGGCCTTGGCAAAGTCTAGTTTCAGTAGGATTATCTCTTCCTGTGACATTTGACATTGGTGTATATATTCGAAAGCCCACGCCAGACAGTCATGTATCGATCTCCCACGCAGGAATCCGTACTGATTGCGGTGAACGATCTGTAAGATGATTCTTTGGAGACGGTTGGCCAATAGTTTAGTGATCAGTTTGAGGCAACAGTTGAGCAGAGTGATCGGGCGAAAGTCGTTGACCATCTCTTGATAGTTATTTTTTGGGATCAGTGTAATGTAACCATAGTTCAGGCATTCCAGGTCTAGTTCCCCATCGGGCGAAAGTCGATCTGTAGTAGTTTTTTGTAGGAAAATTTCCATAAAACTCTGCATTGAGCAAGCATATTGCCCGTTGTTATTTCTACATGCATTAGAGATTTTGTATAGACCTCTTCACCCACCTATGATTTCTCCTTCTCCCTACTCTGCACCGGCTGGGATCATCTCCCCTCTGCCCTGGCTGTTGGCAAGACTGTTATTGCTGCGGAAGATTAACTAGTTCTGCTGCTTGTTCTTTTCTAGTGATATCTTATATTGATTACACAGTCAATTAGCATGGTTAACCATGTTCGCAGATAATTCTTATATTCCAAAGTATTGCTTTTATTGACATGAATGCCTTTTTATCCTTATCCAGAGAGGTTGATTTTGTTAACGAGACTGTCAGAACACTAGCTGGAAATGGGACCAAAGGTTCCGACTACGAAGGAGGAGGCCGAGGAACTAATCAGGCATGCTTGCACGTTCTTTTTAACATGTACTCCCTCCGTCCGGAAATACTTGTCATCAAAATGAATAAAAGGAGATGTATCTAGACGTATTTCTAGATACATCTCCTTTTATTCATTTTGATGACAAGTATTTCCGGACGGAGGGAGTATTTGTATTGGAATCATGAAACTGAATATGGATTATTTTGCATGCAACTGCAATGGCACATATTTTTACTGCTGCCATTTCTGTTCTGTTCACCTTGATTATACTAGTTGCACGCTTCCACTTGCAGTTTCTGTAGTCAAACAGAACGTTGATCACTTGGTTGACTCTTATGCTCAGACCAGAGAGATTATACTGCTCAATTCTAATCCTTAATCCGCACATGAGCTGAAGCAGAGATAGTTAACAACAAATATCTGTCATACCCTGGCGGGTGGTGTGTTCTTTTCTGCTCTTGGGTGCTAGCTGCTTGTCAATAGCTCATCTTGACTGCCTTCTAAGGTCCAGCTTCGTAGACTGGGATTGATTGTAGTGTTGTGCACCTGTATTACCGCAGTCCTGAGATCTATGTTAAAGATAAAATCTACAGTCTCCTATCCTATCCACCCATTATGCTCCAGATTATCCAGAAAACACTATTCTGCGGCAAAGACTAAAACAGTTCCCTATCCTGTCACACCCTGAATTGTGATATTTGATGTGTTTGTGTTTGTTCATGCATAGAGTAGAACATTAGGTGAAAATGGTGCCTACCATTTCACACCTACCTTTTTGTTTTAAGATACCTGCACCTCGAATATGAACTGATAAATGCTGGTCATTGCCAATGTGCACAACCGTGCGATCCATTTCCAACATGATGATGACATGTGTTGAGAACCATCCGCATTGCAGTGATTTTAAATGTTAGAGTACGCATGCATACATTATCAG
Source organism: Triticum aestivum (assembly GCF_018294505.1). NCBI lineage: Eukaryota > Viridiplantae > Streptophyta > Magnoliopsida > Poales > Poaceae > Triticum > Triticum aestivum. The sequence continues at coordinate 395,921,734 of NC_057804.1, read as the reverse complement.
ATCATCTGAAGATATTCTATTAAAAGTGTTGATCGATGGGATGATGTAAAGCCTGATGACCTGATGCTTATATTATGGATAGTTTGAGAAAATATAACTCCACAATTTCAAAAAATGGGCGGTTATATAATTTAGCATTATTTCATCTGTGGGGCATTTTATTGATTAGCTTAAAACTATTTATGGAAGTTAATTATCAAACTTGATGTTTTTAGAAGGCAGTTAGCCTGATTTGGAAGTGTTATTCTAGGTTCTAAATTCACCATGGGATGTCTGCTATGCTCCCTCGGAGGAGACCGTGTACATTGCGATGGCGGGACAACATCAAATCTGGAAACACAACACCCTTGATGGTGTAACTGAAGTTTTCAGTGGTAATGGCTCCGAAAAAAATCTGAATGGTTCAAGGTAATCGTGTTTCCCTTTCAGCCAGGAAAGTAGTTTGTAAGCTGGCGTCTCTATGGGCGTACAGTGCCAAAGCATGTAATTTGTAGCTGTGGTTATTTAACAATGGACTGCTGTTATCTGATTGTTTCTAACAATTTATTTAATTATGTCTCACTGGGAGATTACATGATAAATGGATCCATATGACTATTAGATGAATGAGTATGGCAGCTTTTTTCTATTGTGTCTCCTTAGGAAGTCAGGAACTCATTGTGCACTTGACATGTTTGTAGACAATAACTTGCAGCCTTGTGTTGATGGTTTCTGTAATTTCAATGAGTGTTAGAACTGGACAACCTTTCAGGTTATAGTCGTGCTTTGTATCAGTGTATAACTATTCTTTGGTTTGAAACCTTTTACCCTGTGTTGTGCTACCTTGGGTTCACATCTATGCTGGGTGACAACTAACAACAAGGTTTCCATATGCATTGTTGATTTACTTAACAACATTACCAACTTGGGCCTATTCACACTGATAATTAGAAGTTTCCCATCTGGCTGCTGCAGTGTTTTGGTCCTTTGATGTACACACTATGATTTCTTAATTAGTTGTTTCATGTTGCAGCCCCACCAACACATCGTTTGCGCAGCCATCTGGGATTTCATTGGATCCTGGTATATTTTGCGTGATTACCATAGTACTACTTTTTATCTGAGGCCACAGAGTCCTGATTTGTATGGCGTTACCCACGCAGAACTGGAGGAGTTATTTGTTGCTGATAGTGAAAGCAGTTCCATTCGAGCTGTTAATTTGAAGTCAGGGGGGTCAAGATGGCTTGCTGGGGGAGATCCAAATTTTCCAGATAATTTGTTTAGGGTATTTCTCTCACCTTCTCTCTCTCTCTCTCTCTCTCTCTCTCTCTCTCTCTCGGTACCAAAAGATGTATCCCGAAAGATGTTATGGTTTATTGGTGGAGCACTGACCTGGTCGAGCATTTTAAGTCATATTTATTTTGTTCTGTTGTAATTTTCTAAATTTATCCTATTAAGAGGTAATTATGTTCCCTTCTGTTCAGTTTGGCGATCATGATGGGACTGGCTGGGATGTGCTACTCCAGCATCCCTTGGGTGTTGTCTATGCTAGCGATAATCAAATATATGTTGCAGATTCCTATAATCACAAGGTAATCAATCATCTTCTGACACTATCATGTGAATTTGCATCCAAGAAACAAAATTTGCATAATCACAGTTGAGATTTGGAGGATTCTCAGAAATTCTGACCAGTTCTGATCACTAAATACATATTTATAATATTGTGGAAAGTTTAAGTGTATATAGTTTTTATTTGACCCATGACTCAGCGGTAATCGGAAACTTTTGCCACCACAAGGAGCCGGCTGTAAATTGTTCTTGGCTGCCTTTGTGCAAATGGATCTACTCGGATCAGGCTTTCGCCCTGCTTTATATATAAAGCACAGGGCCAAATGATACATGATGCTGAGGAAGCCCTCAGAAGCTGATCAGAAAAGAAAACACGACACACCACACGAAGACGCAAAAACAGCACAAGAGTGCACAACCAGACACTGCCAGAGTGCTGTCCTGTAGAGGCACAGGAGTAATGCCGACACAACCGATAACCACCCACACTCAATGACGCCTCCTACAAGAAGGTACCGATGCCACGCGCCGCCGCCGCGTCTGCCGAAGCGGACAAAGTCTTCGCCCTGAGTGTCGAGGGAAGGGACCAAGGCGGTTCCCCAAGAGGAACGCGACACACATAGGCATTGCCACTGCGGACGCCAAGGCACAAATCTTTTGATTGACAACGCCCCTACCCACCACACCGGGAAAAGGCTAAAGACCCACCCGATGTGGGGGCACCCGACGTGTTGAGAACTCCAGATCTAGATCAGGGCTATGCCGCCACTGCCGGCGACAACTTCGCCAGGACTACACCGTACACCTCGCCACCCACATGATTGAAGCTCGCCGCCAACACATGCCTCAACGTTGCTTGCTGGAGAGCCAACCGTGAAGCCTGCCATCCAGGGCCGCTGCCCTGGCATCCATGGCTCCAAACCCGCCCCCGCACCAGGCCTATGGCCACCGATCACCAAAGGAACGGGCGGATAGGCACCTCCTTTCCCACCCCTGGAGAGCCCCAGGCTCATGCCCACTCGAGCATAGTCAGATCTGAATACCGCCACCCCCACCCTGCCCCACCTGGGCCCGAGCACCCCGGTGACACTCAGCCACCAGAAGGGAGGAGGGGGTGAATCCGTGGCCCGCAATGAATCCACAGCCCTCGGTGGCGATCAACACCTGGGAGAAGTCCAGCCCTTCGGCCACGGCCCGCTCAGATGGTTTGGAGGGGAGCTGACTGTTAGGAATGAGCAACTTGTATTCCCATGAGGCCATAGGCCGATATATATATACATGTACATGTGTGGAACATATGCAGGAAACCCCTTATACAACAGGATAAATACAAAGGGGTACATGACTTATATTATAACTCTTAACAGCCCCCCTCAAACTCATGGTGGATGAACAACACTAAGTTTGGAGAGATAAAAGCCATGTTGTGCTCTAGTCTGGGCCTTCGTCAGGAAATCCGCCAACTGTAACTCGGAAGGCACATACTGAAGAGCAATAACCTGGTCCTGCACAGCAGTGCGCACATAGAAAGCATCAACACCAATATGCTTGGTGAGCTCATGCTTCACAGGATTGCGCGCAATGCTAATAGCACCTGTACTGTCAGATAAGAGCAGAGTCGGTATAGTGACAGAAACACCAAAATCCTGAAGTAACCACCGTAACCAAGTCACCTCTGCCGTCAAAATAGCCATGGCTTGCAACTCAGCCTCTCCACTCGAACGGGAAACTGCAATCTGTTTCTTCGTCTTCCAGGCAATGAGAGAACCACCAAGAAAAACACAGTAAGCAGAAAGTGAATGGCGATCTGAAGGATCACTAGCCCACGTAGCATCCGAATAGGCCTGAAGCTATAAAGAACTGGAGCGAGGAAAGAATAGACGGTGAGAGATTGTGCCCCGAAGATATCGGAGAACACGAAGTAGATGACTATAGTGGACCGAGGTGGGAGCGGAGACGAACTGACTCGGAATATGAACCGGATAAGAGATATCCGGACGAGTGACAGCCAGATAGACAAGACTGCCAACAAGATGACGATAACGCGTCGGGTCAGGGAGGGGATCACCATCAGTAGCACGGAGGTGAACATTGAGCTCCATAGGAGTCTCAACAATGCGCTCGTCAGTAAGAGCAGCACGAGCAAGAAGATCCTGGATATACTTTTCCTGGGATATAAAAAAGCCATCAGAGGTAGAAGAGACTTCAATCCCAAGAAAGTAGCGAAGAGGTCCAAGATCAGACATAAGAAACTGCTCACTAAGACGGGCCTTTACAAAGGCAATATACTCGGGGTCATCCCCAGTGATGATCATGTCATCAACATAGAGAAGAAGAGTCCGACCATGAGGAGAAAGGTAAATAAACAATGCTGGATCATGAGCACTTGCTGAAAAACTAGCGGCAGTGACCACAGAGGCAAAACGCGCAAACCAGGCACGGGGGGCTTGCTTAAGGCCATAGAGAGAGCGACAAAGACGACATACCATGCCATCAGGAACTGAATACCCAGATGGTGGCTGCATGTACACCTCACGCAACTCACCATTAAGAAAGGCATTCTTAACATCAAGCTGAGATATAGACCAGTGGCGTGCAGAGGCAACGGGAAGAAGTGTACGAACAGTGGTCATATGGGCCACAGGAGCAAAAGTCTCGTCATAATCACGACCATGCTCTTGCTGAAAACCACGAGCCACAAGACGAGCTTTGTGACGCTCAAGAGAACAATCAGAGCGAGTCTTAACCTTGTAGACCCACTTACAAGTGATGGGACGGACTCCGGGAGGAAGAGAAACAAGATCCCAGGTACCAATGCGTTCAAGAGCAGCAATCTCCTCTGCCATCGCAAACTGCCATTCAGGATGAACAACAACCTGACGATAAGAAGTCGGCTCAAGAACAGCAGCACCAGCGGTGGGAAATCCAAAGCGATCAACAGGCGGACGAGGACGAGAACGCAAGCCATAAGTAGGCTGAGACGAAGATGACGACTCATCCACAGAGGCATCCACAGGTCGTGAACGACGAGTGTAATGCTGAGTAAAAGATGGAACAATAGAAGGAGGAATCGCCAAGGTAGAATCGGGGGGTGGCGACGAAGAAGTCACCGGAGATGAAGGTGTAGAATCCGGTGACATGCTAGGTGAGGAGACTGGGGAAGATGGTGGCTGCAAATCGACTAGAGGTGGAGAAGCAGAGGGAGTGGAACGAATAGGCACAGGCTTGACGGGGGTGATAGGTGAGTCAGGAAAAGTGAGGAAAGAGATATCTTCCACTGAAAAAGTCGAGGAAGATGGGCGTGGGTAGAAGGGACGAGACTCATCAAAAGTCATGTCTCGAGAGATACGCATCCGACGACCGATAGGATCCCAACAACGATAGCCCTTGTGCTCATCACTGTAGCCTAAGAAGACACACTCAACAGACTGAGCGGTCAGTTTGGTGCGTTCGTGAGGGGCAAGAAGAACATAGCAAACACAACCAAACAAGCGAAGCATCGAATAATCGAGAGAACGATCAAAAAGACGCTCGAAAGGAACACCACCCTGTAGAGCAGCGGAAGGCTGTATATTGATAAGATAGGTGGAGGTGGAGACGACCTCAGCCCAAAAATGAGGCGGGAGAGAGGCAGCAATCATCAATGCACGAGCCGTCTCAAGATGTCGATGCTTTCGCTCAGCCACACCATTCTGAGCATGAGCACCAGGACAAGAGAATTGAGAGAGAGTTCCTTGCTTAGCAAGAACACCACGCAACATCTTACGACCTCAGCCCAAAAATGAGGCGGGAGAGAGGTAGCAATCATCAATGCACGAGCCGTCTCAAGAAGATGTCGATGCTTTCGCTCAGCCACACCATTCTGAGCATGAGCACCAGGACAAGAGAATTGAGAGAGAGTTCCTTGCTCAGCAAGAACACCACGCAACATCTTAGAGATATACTCGCTAGCGGAGTCAGCACGAAAAACACGAATGGGTGAAGAGAACTGAGTATGAACCATGGCAGCAAAACGCTTATAAATAGACAACATCTCACTACGAGAAGTCATGAAATAAAGCCATGTGTAACGAGAGAAATCATCTATGAAAATAATATAGTATTTATGACCACCTTTCGAAGCGAAAGGAGCCGGACCCCATACATCAGAATGGACTAAATCGAAAGGACGCTTAGACACTGACTCACTATGTGAATATGGTAACTGAATCTGCTTGCCAAGACGACAACCCTGACACTCTAAAGAGACATCGCCTGAGACAGACCCCAGAAGACCTCGACGAACTAAAGACGACAACCGAGAACCACACAGATGACCAAGTCGATGATGCCACTGCTTGAAGGAACTAGTAACGGAGGCGACCGGAGCGGAGGAACTGGCGATGGTGGTGGCAGCGGAAGGAACATGAAGCCAGTCCAACTCCCAAAGACCCTGAGAATCACGGCGGCGAGGGCCAGCCCCAACCAGAGTGTGCGTGCGACGGTCCTGGACAGAACAAGAGTCAACGTCAAGGATGACGCGACAACCAGAATCAGTAAGTTGACCAGCAGAAAACAGATTCATGGTAAGTCGAGGAACATGAGCAACATCAGGAACAGAATAAGGAGTGGAAAGATTGCCTCTACTAGCAACAGAAAGTGGAGTACCAGCAGCAGTTAAGACATGAACAGGAGAATCCAGCGATCGCAGAGAGGACAAAGTGGAAGAATGAGAAGACATATGAAAAGAAGCTCCAGAGTCCAGAACCCATGGGGATGTACCTGACTGTGTAGAGGGCGGTTGCTCAGGGCGGGAAGCATCAGTCACAGAACCAGCAGTACCCGTCGAGGAAGAACCTGAAGCCGCGAGCAGACGCTTAAGTCTCAGAATATCCTGCTCAGTCAAAGCAATGGCTGAAGCTGTCGAGGTAGATGACGAAGTCCCTGAAGATGATGATCGTGCCTTGCGCAGGTGTTTCCTCTTCGTGTAGCACTGGGACTCGATATGACCATCATTGTTGCAGTAGTCGCAATGTGGACGGGGGCGACCTGAGCCTCCAGAAGGAGTGGGCAAGAGTGGCGGAGCACTCGAGCGAGAAGAGGTCGGTGCAGCAGGTGGCGTGGAAGAAGACCGAGTAGCGAGCACAGAGGGAACCTCCAGCAAACCAGCACCACGTAAGCGAGTCTCCTCAGCACGAATCTCAGAAAGCGCCTCCATGAGAGAAATACGGCCACGAGCAAACAACTGAGCACGCCCGGGCTCAAACTCCTTACGGAGCCGAGACAGGAACTCGTAGACGCGATGAAACTCCAAATTGGCCTGGACAGCCTGGCAACAGGGGCAAGTACGACAACCAGCACTGCGGAGAGAATCAAGCTGGCGCCAGATAGCAGAACTCTGTGCGTAGAAGTCATCAACAGTAGAGTCACCCTGCTGAAGAGCATGCTCCTGACGGACCACAGAAAGGTATAGGGCATCACCAGAGGGCTCATAGCGCTGACGAAGACGGGTCCACATCTCAAAGACAGTAGGAAGACCCAGAAACTCAGAAGCAAACTGAGGCAGAACACTAGCAGTGAGAACAGCTGCAACACGAGCATCATCATCAAGCCACTGGGTGTAAACAGACGGAGCACCATGATACGTCTGAAGAGCCTCCTCATAAGCCAAAACCCTCTCATCATAAGCACGATCAGCAGCCTCATCAGCAAGCTTAGCCGCATCCTTGGCGGCCTGATTAGCATCCGTAGGAAGAACCAGTGGAGTCGGCGGAGTAGGGGCAACCGGAGGAACCGGACGTGGCAGACAGCAGACCTCGCCAGAAAGAACACCCCAGAGACGGATGCCACGCATGTGAATGCGCATGAAGCCAGTAAACTCGGTGTAGTTAGTACCATCAAAGATCACCGGACAACGAGGGACAGCAACATATCCCGATGCAGTAGACATTTTTCTTTTAGGAACGGATATCCGAGATCAGCAGGATCGGGAACGGGATCAGGGAGCGGCAGGCAGAACCGCAGGGCCCGGCGGAGAGGAGATCGTGGCCGACTGGAGAGGAGAACGGGAGGCCGCAGGAGAACGAGCGGCGGCGGCGGGAGTCCCCTGCCTGCTTCGAGCGAGCAGGGAGTCCTGCGAGCGAGCAGCGCCCTGCCTGCTACGAGCGAGCGTGAGATCCGGGGCGCCTGCGGGACCAGCCCCCTGCTTCGGCTGCGATTCGAGCTCCAGAAGAAGTCGGGCAGGAAGCGGGCGAGCGGGCAGCTTCGATCGAGGGCGGGCAGGCAGCTTCGATGGAGGAGAGAGTTGAGCGGCCGTGGGGACCAGCAGCAGGAGCGGACGTGGGAAACCGACGGCAGAGAGAGAGAAGCAGCCGCGGCGCCACGGGAGGATCAATCACATGAGTTGCGGGGTGTAAAAAAATTGACCTAGCTCTAATACCATGTTAGGAATAAGCAACTTGTATGCCCATGAGGCCATAGGCCGATATATATATGTACATGTACAGGTGTGGAACATATGCAGGAAACCCCTTATACAACGGGATAAATACAAAGGGGTACATGACTTATATTATAACTCTAACACTGACCTCGATCGCCGCCATAGACAGAAGGTGAAGGAGAGGACCGCAGCGCCGCTGGGGCATCACCGCTGGCCGAGCCGGCCCTCGAACTCACCCACCGCCAGCCAACATCCACCACCATGGTCCGCGCAGCCGACCAGCAGCCTGCAGCCGCTGACCACCGGCGAGGACGCACCCTGCCACGCCCGTGCTGGATCCGACCGCGAACAGCCAGGTCCGGCCTTCATGCACCCCACGCCGGAGAGGAGGTTGCGCGCCGCCCACCTTCGACGATCTAGAATGGACTTATTTCTTTTTTAGTAGTGTGCTAGAATGCTTCATAGAGCCATGACTAAAGTAGAGTCTTCTTTACCAAATACCAGATCCAGTTGATTAAGGACCCTCTTATCTGCGACCATTCGCTGGGAGGGGGTGGCATTTGCGAACGTTTTGATGGCAGTTTTAGTTTGTCAGGGGGTGTCAGTTTCTTCAGAAGAGCATGTCATTTTCTGGAATGAAGGCTCAGAACTGCCATCCTCCCAGAAAATGCCGTGTTCTGAAAGAAACTGCCACCCCCGATACAACTAAAACTGCCAGGAAAAACGTATGAAATGCCATGCTCTCCCAGCAAACGGTCGCCAGTTAGCTTTTCCGTCAGTTGATTAATAAATGAGTGATTGCAAACCTGAATGTTGTCTACAGCTTTACTCATTAAGGGACACCTCCCAAGGGAACATAACTCAGGTTTTCCCCATCAAATAAGTAACCACAGGACTTGTCAATTGCTCGGTTTGCTCATAGAACTCAATTAGTAGGTGCAATCTGGATCTCAGTTAGATGCCATGCAGAGTAATTATGCCTAATCATCTACCAGCATGTGACTGGACATGGGTTGCCCCTTAGCACAAGCAATATGCCCCCAAAAAGCATAGAGGAAACAGAATGCGTGAGTAAAACTTCATAGCAGCAAACTACACAGGTTGGTTCTATAAAAATACACAGGCTTTTTCATGGGGTACATAATTGGAAATAGATTAGTCTTAGTATGTACTCCATGAAAACAGATGGACATATGCCTAATCCTTCACCAACTTTGCATGTGGCTGGATGTACTATTGTATTGGAGGCTAAATTAGCTCTGGTCATAAATTGAAAAAGAAAATGGACAACATCGATACAAAGAGCATCCATCCACAAAATTCTAAATATAAATTCAATCCACACACTCAACGAGAAACAAAAATATGAATCCTGTTGCGAGTACTTAATAGTACCAAAAGCTATTATTCACACTAAATTTGAATTTGCTACTACTCACTATCAATTTGGATATGAAATTTTGTGCTACGGTAGATGAATTTCTTCTAAAATTTCATGGCCATTAGAGATGGTAATTGTGCCTCTAGTTCATTATTACACCTCTTGTGCCTACTGCACACAATATGCCCTGATTCTTTTGCCTCTTTCAACCACTATTGTTTTGCTGCAAGATACGCTATTATTTTCATGTTCTTTTCTGAAACTGCAGATAAAAAAGTTAGATCCCGTCACAAAAAAAGTTACAACGATTGCTGGTACTGGACGTGCAGGATACATGGATGGTGATGCCTTGTCAGCTCAAGTGAGGGATCACTCGACCAATCTCTATTGTCTGCATTTACTTTGATATGCGATGCTTATTAATTAAAAATACCACCGTAATCAGCATTCTATACTAGTTTAACCATAGGTTGATGGAGTATTCTTTATGTTACTATCTGTGAAAAGAAATATTGTCTAGGAAGCGCTTTATGACACGAATGTTTTGAATTGGCTGATGCAGCTATCTGAGCCAGCAGGACTTGTTGAAGTTGGAGAAGGTAATACTTCATTTTATTTTCTATGTTAAGTTGTTAAATACAAGTGTTACAAATATAATCTTATTCCCTATATTATTTCTCTTTTAGGTTAACTGAGGGTAATGCTTGTGCTTCTGATATCTTGCAGGAAGATTTCTTGTAGCAGATACAAACAACAGTGCAATCAGATCTATAGTTCTGAATGAGAGAGGTGCTGAGGTGCGCACACTAGATTTGACTGGAGTGCAGCCGCCATCACCAAAACCGAAGGCGTTGAGACGCCTAAGACGACGGTTATCAGCAGACACAAATGTTATTAATGTTGATGGTGGTTCCTCAATGGAAGGATATGTGTCTCTTGCAATCTCAGTTCCTTATGGTTACCATTTCTCGAAGGTCCAAATCTTCTCAGGATTTTATCTTTTGCATCATAGTCTCTCGTAGATGGTGCATGATAGTTATTTATAGTTGCTGAAGGTCGTTTGCTATTTATAAGAGTTTCGTAGGTGGGCACTTGTCAGACCGCTGTTAAAATCTAAAATGTGGAATTTCGTGAAGCTATCTTAGTGTGGAGTTCTGTGATAGTTTATACAACAAATGTAGAGTTTTGTGAAACTGTACACATTATAGTGTGGTACAAATTCAAAATTAGCAGCATTCTTCATTTGATTGTGTGACAGCATCTCATCTCCGTACTGCCTACAACATGTTTGTTTTGTCTTGATGCTTTAAGGTTCATGCTTGCAACCTCCATATTCTGTACGAGCACTTCTGTTTTCAAAGAACTGGTCTTGTTAAAAGGCTTGTGCGATATGTTCATACAGCTTAGCTGGACTGGAAACCTGAAGGTACCTTTTTTTTTCCAAAACGGATGAAGGTACCTGATTCATGTATGAAGTCTAGGACAGTAAGATATGAACAGGGATAACGGTTAATCAGATCTAACATGTTACATGCGATTACTATCATGAAGTATATTTGGGTTAAATGCCAGTTCAGTGTTTTAGTAAACATTTCTTGAAACAGCTCTGTCAACATGAGCTGCTTCAGATGATAAATTTGCTTGTTTTCAGTAGACTAAATCTTCTTTCTTTTTTTACCTCTGAGAATCAGGAAGCTCGCAGCAAATTTGATGTGGAAACAGAACCAGCTAATGCAATTGAGATCGAGCCAGTGAATGGATCTCTAAACTCAGATGGGCAGGCGTCACTCAAGTTCAAAAGAACATCATCATCATCATCAACAGGAAGGATCAACTGCAAGGTAGAGATATATTAAACCTTCAAGCAACAGTTCTGTTTAATTTCTTGGATCATCGGTGAACATCACACTGATCTTTTCCACTCAGTGATAGTACCGCATGATCTTCTAGCAAACACTACAGCAGCACATTATATTTTCTATAAAGAGGGTCCAATACAGGCCACATGCATAGAATCATCTCGAATCTATGTGGATACGTCACTGATTTAGGACACAAGAATTCCTTTTGCATCATTGATATCTTCAGATCATGTGACGTGGTGCTCATTTTTATTCAATGGATGTATCCTGGTGTTGCACTTTTGTGACATGGGTTGTACTTTTGGTGCAAGCACATAGCCGAACTAAAGGAATTCTTTTCTAAGATCATATTGTGAGCATTTTGTATTCCGATTTGCAGGTTTACTACTGCAAAGAAGATGAAGTTTGTCTTTACCAATCTGTGGCTTTTGATGTCAAATTCCAAGAGGGGGTACCCAGTCCTGCACCAATTACTCTAGCCTATACTGTGGTGCCGAGAGATAATTCAGGGAGTTCGCAGTTAATGGCTGCTGGTAAGAACTTGTAAGGTATAGTTAGATCCAGGGTGGTTGCGTACCGTACATTCTTGTCCTGAATGTGATTTTGCCTCTAGTCTATGTTGTGTGGCTGACATGCAGCCTCACCCTTGCTCCACTCATATCCCCGTGGCTGGTGGGACATCAAACGTGATTAGTTATATAATATTGCCTGTCCATTGATTGTTTGAACACCCATATGAAGTCCATTTGTCATCCAACGAGAATCATCTTTATCCAAATCACTGATGAATTTGCTTTGCACTGAACAAACCGAGTTCAGCATGCATTGTAGTGGCGTGCATGTGTTTTGAAAGGAGGATACATGTGTGATCCTCACCCTTTTTCTTTGCACAAAAGCTCTTGGGGATCGGAAATTTTTATTTCATTTAACTGATTTATTATTAGTCTTGCACATGGGCATCTAGGGGCAATCATTTGATTAGTTATCCAATTAGGGAGTTGAGACGTGTCTCATCAAGAATCTCAAGTTTGGATATCAACATAGAGAAAGGGTGTTGAGAAGTCCAATAAAATAAATAAATGAAGACACACAAACGGTGTTGATGTCCATGAATACAAAATTTAGACATGTCAACCTAGCATTCAGTTTGTACTGATCCAGACGTTATGTACCTCCTGTCAGTTTTGTTTGTTAGGAGCGACATGAAGAACAATATCAGCTGTCATGGCCCCTTCCTGTCCAACATATAAGTATGTTAGCTGATAGCTCCTTCAATTTGTGATATTGCTTATCATGGCCGGTATCGCTTCATAATCAATACATCTTGCACCATGACCATTATTCTCCTGTGAAGATATCAATAGGATTAGATTGCAAGCAGCACTGGTTCAAGAGCGTGGGAAGGAGGGATTCCATCAAGTTTTTTGTTAAATTGTGATCCAAATTATAATATGTTGGACTAGACGTAGTACAACCGGTGTGGGCTTTTGTGTTGACGTCGACGCGTACGAGTACAACTCGTTTACTTGTCCTCCAAGGACTCTCATGTATTGCCCTCATATATACTCCATGTAGTCGCACATCAGACGGTCTGTCGTCTCGTGCTTGTAATACTCCTCCATCATAGTGATTGCGCCTTCGTGCGTCCGTGGTTTTCTCCCGCAAGGGTTTTCACGTAAAAATCCGTGTCTCTCTGTCTCGTTTATTTCTCGTTATTATCTAACAAGTGGTATACAGAGCCAAGTTTACCGATATGAGATTGAGACCGGGAGATTAGGGTTCCGACGTGTGCGCCGCTGCACGCGTATCTGCCGCTAGTTGTTGCTGCTGCGTACAAGCTCAAGTCCCCAAGCACGCACATCGATCCGAGTTCCGCTGCTGCCGCGCGCAACCTGAGGCTGCTTCCGATCGTGACGTGAAGACCGGATCAACATAGAGCAGTCAAAGTACTAGTACTACTCCACGTGACCTGCTAGTACTAGTTGAGTACTACTCCCTCCGTTCCAAAATATAGCGCGTCCTCGGTTTCCGTGCTTCAACTTTGACCATTAATTTAATCAACAAGACCGACTGCGGCGGGCGAAAAAATTATACCAATGAATTCGTATTCAAAAAAAGTTTTTAATTATATAATTTTTGATCCCGCCGCAGTTGGTCTCGTGGGTTAAATTTATGGTCAAAGTTGAACCTCAAAAAGCGTGGGCGCGCTATATTTTGGAACGGAGGGAGTACTACTCACAAGGCCAAGCTGATCCAAAAGTCCAGATTTTCTTTTTTCTACAGTTTCTCAATTGCTACGGCCACCAGCGACTACCAGGTGCTATCTCTCTAGTTCTTTGCCCCACAACATTAGTACTATCAAGAATTTTTCTACCGGCTTGTATTACTTTGTGTGAAGGGGAGCCTTGGCGCAGTGGTAAAGCTGCTGCCTTGTGACCATGAGGTCATGGGTTCAAGTCCTGGAAATAGCCTCTTACAGAAATGTAGGGAAATGCTGCGTACTATAGACCCAAAGTGGTCGGACCCTTCCCTGGACCCTGCGCAAGCGGGAGCTACATGCACCAGGTTGCCCTTTTTTGTATTACTTTGTGTACACAAATTTATCGATTCATGGCATCCATGAAGTACGATCTTCCGCTGCTAGATTGTGACACAAGGTTTACACTATGGCAAGTCAAGATGCGGGCGTTGTTGGCACAGTCTGACTATGATGAAGCACTGGATAGTTTTGGAAAGAATAGAATTCAGGACTGGACTGATGAGGAGAAAAGAATTGATTGTAAGGCTTTGTCACAAATTCAACTCCATTTGCATAATAATATTTTGCAGGAAGTTTTGAGCGAGAAAACTGCCGCCGCTCTATGGTTAAAGCTGGAAGGGATTTGCATGACTAAAGATCTCACCAGTAAGATGCATCTGAAGCAAAAATTATTCCTGCACAGGTTACCCGAGGGAGGTAATGTTTTGAATCATATTTCAGAATTTAAAGAGATCATATCTGATCTAGCTGCAATGGAGGTTAAGTATGAAGAAGAAGATACTGCTTTAATGTTACTTTGTTCATTGCCAAGTTCTTATACCAATTTTAGAGACACCATATTATACAGTCGTGATACTCTCACGCTTAATGAAGTTTATGAAGCTTTGAACTCCAAGGAGAAGATGAAATTAATGGTGCCTCATGACGGTTCAAGTTCATCCCAAGCCGAGGGATTATCTGTTCGTGGCAGGACAAAGGAGAAGAACTCCAATAATGGAAACAGAGGCAAAAGTAAGAACGTCTATAGGGGCCGGTCGCAATCCAGAGACAAGAAGTATTGCAGATATTGTAGGAGAGACGGGCATGACATCTCTGAGTGTTTGAAGTTGCAGAACAAGGAAAAGAGGAAAGGTAACAAACAAGGTGACAATTCTGCTACGTTGCTCGTGATGATAATTTCGATGATGCTCTTGTCGTTATTGCTGGATGTGCTGAGACCAATGATGAGTGGGTACTTGACACTACATGCACTTTTCATATGTGTCCACATAGAGATTGGTTCAATACTTTTGATTCCACTACTTCTGCTGGTTCCGTTTTGGGTTTTGATAATTCACCATGCAAGATTGAAGGCATAGGTTCCGTTCGAATCAAGATGTTTGATGGCATGATCAGAACTTTGACAGATGTTCGGTATATTCCAAAGATGAAGAGAAATCTTATCTCTGTTAGTGCCCTTGATGCAAAGGGGTACAAGTATTCAGGTGGAGATAGTGTTTTGAAAGTCACCAAAGGTTCCCTTATTGTGATGAAAGGTGATTTAAGTTCGACCAATGGTCTTTATTACCTTCGAGGTTCTACCGTTTCAGGTAACGCTACTCCAGTTGTTTCAAAGAATTCTGATTGTGATGCTGCTAACCTTTGGCATATGCGTCTTGGACATATGAGTGAACTCGGTTTAGCAGAGTTAAACAAGAGAGGTCTTCTTGATGGATATGAACCTGGTAAATTGAAATTTTGTGAGCACTGTATCTTCGGCAAGCACAAGAGGGTGAAGTTCAATACTTCGACTCATACAACTGAAGGTATTCTTGATTATGTGCATTCTGATTTATGTGGACCATCTCGCAAGAAGTCATTAGGTGGTGCAAGTTACATGCTGACTATTATTGATGATTATTCAAGAAAAGTTTGGCCTTATTTCTTGAAGCATAAATATGAAGCATTCTCAGCATTTAAGGAGTGGAAGATTATGATTGAAAGGCAAATTGAAAGGAAGGTAAAAATACTTCGCACTGATAATGGTATGGAATTCTGTTCTAAGCAATTTAAAAATTATTGCAAGTCTGAAGGCATTGTCAGACATTACACCGTTCCTTATACTCCTCAACAAAACGGTGTTGCTGAGCGTATGAACAGGACCATTATTTCCAGAGCCCGTTGCATGTTGTCCAATGCAGGTTTGCATAAGCGTTTTTGGGCTGAGGCCGCTTCCACTGCTTGTTATCTCATTAACCGTTCACCATCTATTGATCTTAATAAGAAAACTCCAATTGAGGTATGGTTTGGTTCACCTGCTGATTATTCACAGTTGAGAGTTTTTGGTTGCACTGCTTATGCTCATGTTGATAATGGAAAGTTGGAGCCTAGGGCTGTTAAGTGCATCTTTCTTGGTTATAAGTCTGGTGTTAAAGGTTTTAAATTGTGGAATCCTGAAACCCAGAAGGTTGTTATTAGCAGAAATGTTATCTTTAATGAATCTGCTATGTTACATGATGTTTCATCTACTAATGTTCCCGTTGAGAGTGAACAGCAGCCTATTGTTCAGGAGCCTACTGTTCAGGTGGAGCATGTTATTGAAACAGGTGATACATCTGGTAATGAAATTGGTGATGCACATGATGAACCCGTCGTTGATGATGATCATGTCACTCCCACTCCAAATCAGCCTATTGTTTCACCAAGTTGGAATCTTGCACGTGACAGAGTTAGACGGGGTATTAATAAACCTGACAGGTTAATTGAAGAGTGCAATATTGTTTCTTTTGCTTTATCTGTTGCAGAGGAAATTGAAGGTAATTCTGAGCCTTCTTCATATTCCGAGGCTATTATTTCTGGTGATAGTAATAAGTGGATGACCGCTATGCATGATGAGATGGAATCACTTGAAAAGAATGGCACTTGGGATTTAGTAAAATTGTCTAGAGAGAAGAAACCTATTCGTTGCAAGTGGGTTTTCAAGAGGAAAGAAGGTGTTTCTCCTAATGATGAGACAAGATATAAAGCAAGGTTAGTTGCTAAAGGTTATAGCCAGATTTCAGGTATTGACTATAACGAAGTCTTTTCTTCTGTTGTGAAGCATAGCTCTATTCGCACTTTACTCAGTATTGTTGCCATGCATGATCTTGAGCTTGAACAATTGGATGTTAAAACTGCATTTTTACATGGAGAATTAGAAGAGGATATTTATATGGAACAACCTGAAGGTTTTGTTATTCCTATTTAAGTCCACACGTACGTAGGTGATGAAGCTAAACCCAACAGATCTCGGATAGGGTTCCCGAGCTGTTAGCCTTGGTGTGATGGTAACAGGAGTTCAGGCTTAGATAATACCCTACACACTGCTTGATTGTATTGATTTCGAGTGAGTACAAGTTACTGGTTGATCTACATGAAATCGTGTGTCTACGAGGGTGTCGTCTACGATCATCACCCTTTGGTTTATATAGGTTACATCTAGGGTAATCGTGATGAAGATGACCTCTAACTCTTGGAGTATGCACCAAGTCTTCGAAAGATATCCATCTTGGCGCTCCTGGGCCCGACAAATGTAGCTCGCTAGCTAAACATCATAGGGGTCCTCAGTCTGGCCCATATGGCCAGGAGACGACGTGGTAAACACCACCTAGTCTAGAACTAATGGGGAGCGTTGCATGGAAAACAAATTTTTTCCTACAAAACACCCAAAGATCCCTACGCCTCCCCACTATATATAGGGGTGAGGGAGGGGTGCGCCAGCCCTAGCCCCCCTCCTTCCCTCCAAGGAGGGCGGCCGGCGGCCAGGGGAGGGATCTTGCTCTCCAAGGCAAGTGGACCCCTCCCCTTAGGGTTACCCACCCCTCAGGCGCATGGACCTTGTGGGGGTTGGTGCGCCTGGCCCATGTAGGGCAGCCCCTCCTCAGCCCATGCTGGCCTCTGGGACGTAGCGGAACCCCTAGTGGACTTCTGGAACCTTTTGGAAGCTTCCCGGTACAATACCGAAAAAATCGAACTTTTTTCGGAACCCGGACCACAAATTTCCATATATGAATCTTTACCTCTGGACCATTCTGGAGCTCCTCGTGGTCCCGGATGCCGAATTACTTTTCGACTTCACCATATTAATATCCCAATATTACCCTAGCATTATTGAACATTAAGTATGAGACCCTACGGGTTCGAGAACATGCAGACATGACCGAGACTCCTCTTTGATCAATAATCAGTAGCAGGACCTAGATACCCATATTGACTCTCACGTATTAAACAAAGATCTTTATCGGTTGAACCACAATGTCGAGGATTCAGTTAGTTCTGTATACAATTCCCTTTGTCCGGCGATATGTTACTTGCCCGAGACTCGGTCGTCGGTATCTTTGTACCTAGTTAAATCTTCTTACCGGCAAGTCTCTTTACTCATTCCGTAATACAAGATCCCTGTGACTAAACTCATTAGTCACATGCTTTCAAGTTTCTTGTGATGTTGTATTACCGAGAGGGCCCCGAGATATCTCTCCGTCACACGGAGCAACAAATCCCAGTCTCGATCCATGCAACCCAAAAAACACTTTCCGAGATACCTGAGGAGCACCTTTATGGTCAGCCAGTTACGAAGTGATGTTTGATAACTCACAAAACATTCTTTCGTTATTCGGGAGTGGCATGATCTCATGGTCTAAGGAACAGATACTTGACATGAAGAAAGCTGTAACAAATAAACTAAGTGATATGATCTGATGCTAAGCTTTCGGTTGGGTCTATCCATCACCTCATTCTCCTAATGATGTGATCCTCTTATCAAATGACAACTCATGTCTATGGTTAGGAAACCTTAACCATCTTTGATCAACGAGCTAGTCTAGTAGAGGCTCACTAGGAACACGATGTTGTTTATGTATCCACACATGCATTGAAGTTTCCGGTCAATACAATTCTAGCATGGTAAACATTTATCATGAACAAGGAAATATGATAATAACCAACTTATTAATGTCTCTAGGGCATATTTCCAACAGTCTCTCACTTGCACTAGATTCAATAATCTTGTTTACATTGTGATGAATCTAACACCCATAGAGTTCTGGTGTTGATCATGTTTTGCTCGTGGAAGACGTTTAGTCAACGGGTTCGCCACATTTAGATCCGTATGAATTTTGCAACGCTCTATGTCTCCATCCTTAATGTAATTACGAATGGATTCGAAGCAGCGTTTGATGTGCTTTGTTTTCTTGTGAAACATTGGTTCCTTGGCAATGGCAGTGGCACCAGTGTTGTCACAAAAGATAGTCATTGGATCCGATGCACTAGGTACCACTCCTAGATCGGACATGAACTCCTTCATCCAGAATCCTTGCACCGCTCCCAAAGCAGCTATGTGTTTCGCTTCACATGGAGATGCTGCTACCACGCTCTACTTGGAGCAACTCCTAATGACTGCTCCACCATTCAAAATAAATATGTATCCAGTTCAGACTTTGAGTCATCTGGATCAGTGCTGGAGCTTTGCATCCACGTAACCCTTTATGACAAGCTCTCTGTCACCTCCATAAATGAGAAACATTTGCTTAGTCCTCTTTAGGTACATAAGGATATTTTTTACCGTTGTCCAGTGATCCACTCCTAGATCACTCTGGTACCTACCTGCCAGACTTATGACAAGGCACACATCAGGTCTGGTACACAACATGCCATACATTATGGAGCTTATGGTTGAGGCATAGGGGACGACTTTTTCTTCTGTTCATGGTCGGGCTTTGGGTCTTACTCAACTTCACACCTTGCAAAGGAAAGAACCCCTTCTTCGAATGGTCCATTTTGAACTTCTTCAAAATCTTGTCAAGGTATGTGCTCTGTGAAAGTCCTATCAAACGTCTTGATCTATCTCTATAGATCTTGATGCCCAATATGTAAGCATCTTCACCCAGGTCTTCCATTAAAAAACTCTTATTCAAATAACCCTTTAAGCTTTCCAAAAATTCTATATCATTTGCAATCAATAATATGCCATCCACATACAATATTAGAAATGCTACAGAGCTCCCACTCACTTTCTTGTAAATACAAGCTTCTCCATAAGTTTGTATAAAACCAAAAGTTTGGTCACCTCATCAAAGCGAACATTCCAACTCCGAGATGCTTGCACGAGTCCATAGATGGACCTCTGGAGTTTGCATACCTCATTAGCATCCTTAGGATTGACAAAACCTTCTGGTTGCATCATATACAACTCTTTCTTAAGGAAACCATCTAGGAACATTGTTTTGATGTCCATCTGCCATATTTCATAATCGAAAAATGCAGCAATTGCTAGCATAATCCTGACAGACTTTAGCATCGCTACGGGCGATGTCTTATCGTAGTCAACTCCTTGAACTTGTTGAAAACTCTTTGCGACAAGTCGAGCTTTATAGACGGTGACATTACCATCAGCGTCCGTTTTCTTCTTGAAGATCCATTTGGTCTCAATAGACTTTCGGTCATCAAGTAATACCACCAAAGTTGAAAGGATCGATATGGCTGACTAGAGGGGAGGGGGAAGAATAGGCAACTACCAATTTTTAACTTTTCTTAAAAAATTAGGTTTAGCAACAAATAGGTTGTCCAGATATGCAACTAGGTGAACAACCTATATGATGCTAGCAACAATGACAACACAAGCAAGCAAGAGATACAACACAAGTAAAGCTTGCTCAAAGTAAAGGTAAGAAGTAACCACAAGTGGAGCTGGTGAAGACGAGGATGTGTTACCGAAGTTCTTTCCCTTTTAGGGGAAGTACGTCTCCGTTGGAGCGGTGTGGAGGCACAATGCTCCGCAAGAAGCCACTAGGGCCATCGTATTCTCCTCACTACCAAAAAAAGACACATCTGTGACATTTTGGCCCGAACGATTTTTTTCCTGTCATGCTTATGACACTTCTATGACGATAATTGTGACAAAATCCGGTATCATCATAGATGTGGTGCGCTTCTACTTCTGTGACAAAAAATCATGACAGAAAATGGGCTTTTCGTCCTGGGCGGGCCAGAGACGCACCTGCATGACATTCTTTTGTCCGTCCATGATGGAAAAAATCGTGGTAGAAGCAAGGGTGAGGAAAATTTCGGGGAGTTCCCGGTTACGGTGGGTGGTCGGGGCCGAGCGATGCATGGAGGTTTGCGCGTTTCTCTCGTACACGTACGCGCGTGTGTGTGAGGCGTTGGGCTTTAACTGAACCCGAGCGATTGCACTGCAGGCTATGCGTTACTAAACCCGAGCGATCGATCAATCTGGCTGTTAACTGAACCCGATCGAGCGATTCCTTTGCTAATGCTGCTAACTGAAGCCGATCGAACCTGCTGCCTCTTGATGAATAGTGAGTATTGTTGGGGGTTGGATGAACAGTTCCCGGTGGGGTTTGGATGAACAGGACCCTGCGGTAGTAGAGGTTGTTGCCGCTGGATGAATAGGACCCCGATCGAGCCAGTTGGGGGTGGATGAACAGGACCCCGTGGAGGGCTGGATGAACAGTAGTCGGTGGATGGCTGGTTGAACAGTAGCCCGTGGGGGGCTGGTTGAACAGGACCCCGTAGAGAGGGCTGGTTGAATAGTAGCCAGTGGAGGCTAGATGAATAGGACCTCGTGGTGAATAGTAGCTGGTGGAGGCTGGAGGAAGTCGACGGTGGATGAACAGTTGCAGGTGGAGGCTGGAGGAAGTCGACGGTGGATGAACAGTAGCCCTTGGAGCCTTGAGAGAGGCTGTAGACGGTGGATAAATAGTAGCCCGTGGAGTCCCGTTTTGCAGTAAGCCATACCCCTCTCGATGAACAGGACCCCCGTTTCGACCGTAGGCGCTCCAACACAAGTCTGTTTCCTCTGTTTTGCGGTACGCCACACCCCTTCCGATCAACAGCACCCCGTTTCGACCGTAGGAGCTCTAACACAAGTACGTTTCCTTCGTTTTGCGGTACACCCGACCCTTCCCGATGAACAGGACCCTGTTTCGACCAAACGCGGTCGAACACAAGGCCGTTTCCCTCCGTCTTGCGGTACGCCAGACCCCGTTCTGGCTGTTCTGTCCAAGCCAGTTGGCTCCCATTGAACACGACCCATTCCGACCTAGTGTGTTGCCTCCCGATGAATAGGATGTTGTTCCGACCCAGTCACTTGGCTCCCGATGAACACGATGTTGTTTCCTTTGTTCCGACCCAGCCGGTTAGCTGAAGATGAACAGGACAACGTCGCTGCCGTCCGTTGCCTCTTCATGTACACGAGCCCTGGCCGTCCGTATTCGCGAGTACGTGTTTCGAGACCCTGCTCGTATGTACGTACGTGGTCATATTTTTTGGCGTGTGGCTCTATGTACGTGTACACGGTTTAGACGGGACAGCCTGAACTGCTATGTGTGGGGCTATACTATGACATGTGCCGCTACTTACTCGGCCACAGTTCATCATTGCGGAGCGACCGATCGACCAGTATGTATGTACACGTTCGCGACAAGACAGACAACACTAGGTATGCTTCGATCGGGTGGGTCCCAGCTGTCAGGGAGGATAAGGACGCACTTCCTTGCGTGCGAAGATATAGCTGCTGGGCCCCAGCTGTCAGGGGGAATCATTTTTTTGCCCGTAATAAGGACACACTTCCTTGCATGTAAAGATGTAGCTGGTGGGTCCCAACTGTCGGGGGGAGAAAACATTATTTTTTAGGGTAAAAAGGATGCAGTTGCATGCATGCGCCCATGGGCGTGGTGCGTCCCCACTGTCAGCCTCTCACGTAAAGTCATCTCTCGATGACTCTTGTTTGTTGACCACGTTGACCACACTGTGCCGAGCGCACCAAGGCCGGTGGACGACGGCGAGGCCCCAGACTGGAATGACCCGGAGATGAGGAAGACGCGGCAATGGAGTCGCAGATGGAGAGGAGTGGGAAACTTGACTGGTTCGGGTGCGCGGCAGCACTGCCGCCCACGGGAGACAGGAGCAAGAACAGAGGTTGAAGAAGCAGCACGGTTGTTGGCCTGTTAGAATCATTTTTTGATTAAGTTGACAAAGCCCTGCATACACGTCAGCTTAGTAGGCCCACAAGTCAGCCACCAAATATGTCGGGTCCTAGCTGTCATCGGGAGAAATAGTTTTTTTTCGCATAACAAGGAGGCACTTCCTTTCGTGCGAAGATACGGCCGGTGGGTCCTAGCTGTCAGGGGGAGGAAACATTTTTCCAGCTTAATAAGGAGGAACTTTCCTTGCGTGCGACCATGGACCTCGTGGGTCCCAGCCGTCAGGCTCTCCATGTGCAGACCTCTTCGAATGACTCTTGTTTGTTGACCACGTCGCGTCGAGCGCAGCGAGGCGATGGACGACGGCGAGGCCCCGGACGGGAACGACCCAGAGATGGGAAGATGCGGCGGTGGAGTCACATATTGAGAGGAGTACAAGGGTTATAACTGGTTCCGGTGCGGCGTGGGGCTGCAGCTGGTCGAGAATAATAGGAGGTGTGGAGGGGTGGAGGGATAGCCTGACCGGCGGTGGGGTAGCGCTTCGCAGCGATGCGTGCTAAGCAGAGCTGCTAGTCGCTGGAGGCCGGAGCAGGCGGTCCCGGCGACGCCGGAGGAAGAAGACAAGAGATTGAAGGTGCATACAGGTCGTTAGATATAAATCCAATGGATGTGGATGTCAAAATCATTTGTTGACTAAGTTAACAATGCCTTGCGTAGGCTTCACCCTATTGGCCCATATGTTAGCTTGCAAAAATGTGGCATATATTTAACCCCATGTTTTCTAGAATTTATAGTCCATTTGCTGGGCTGGGTGAACAAACAATTTCGCGTCAATGTAGCCCATTTAATATTTTCGAAGAAATCCCAACCCATTTGCACTTTCTTGAAATACAAGAATTAGCTAGGCTTGTTTTATATATAATGTTCGGTTAGAAGGAGCAATTAATATCAAAAATAAACCGGAGCGACACATTTTTTATATATAAAATTAACAAATTAGCGAGTTATTTCTCAAAAGAAAAATGAGCACGTTATTATTACATTGGTCCTTAAAATCTCTGCAAGCTTTTGTACGCAATCACCAGGATTTTCCTTGCGTGTGAGTCAAAAACAACTAGGATTTTCCTTGCCAATTTCTGTTAAACATTTACTTTTATAAGTTAATAAGACATGGGATGTTTTTATAATGTATATATAAGTCTCTATTAAATATATTATAATAGTAATAATATAAATATATATAATCTCGTTAGAAGGGAAAACATAAATTGGACAGAACATTATTATTCTTATATATAGATAAATAGAACAGAATTTGCATTTTATTAAAAAAATACATTGGCCTGCCGATCTTTAAGAAAAAGTAAAACCTATGCTGGGAGGCCCATAGGCCGGTACGTATATGATGGACCTTAAAAAATAAGTTGAAACCACTGTCTCCGTATCTCGTGGGCTACGCATGTTAAATAACAAAACCAAGGCTTAGGTGATTGATACGTCTCCAACGTATCTATAATTTATGAAGTATTCATACCATGTTTATAATATTTTTTACATGCTTTTGGTATGATTTGGTTAGAACTAATCCGGACTGACGTTGTTTTCAGCAGAACTACCGTGGTGTTGTTTTTGTGCAGAAATAAAAGTTCTCGGAATGCGCTGAAAATCAACGGAGATTTTTTTTGGAAAATATAAAAAATACCAGAACAAAAAGTTATTGGAGAGGAGTCCCATGGGGCCCACGAGGGTGGGGGGCGCGCCCCTGTGCCTCGTGGACTCCTCGTGGGTCCCCCTAACTTGTTCTCGACGCCAAACCCTCCTATAAATAGCCAAACTTCCAGAAAGAAACCTAGACCAAAAGTTCCGCCACCGCAAGCCTCTGTAGCCATAAGAAATCAATCTAGGCCCTCTCTGGCACCCTGCCGGAGGGGGCCATCATCACCGGAGGCCAAGGGGAAGGATATCGTAGGGGCCATCATCGCCATGAAGGCCGAGGACCAGAGGAAGAACCTCTCCCCGTCCAGGGGGGAGGCCATGGAGGAGGAAGCACAAGGGGGAGAACCTGTCCTCCTCTCTCTCGGTGGCGCCAGAGTGCCATCGGGAGGGGAATCATTGCCGCGGTGATCGTCTTCATCAACATCACCATCATCATCACCATCCTCATCTCTTTTACGCGGTCCACTCTCCCGCACCCCGCTGTAATCCCTATTTGAACATGGTGCTTTATGCCACATATTATGATCCAATGATGTGTTGCCATCCTATGATGTTTTGAGTAGATATCTTTTGTCTTTGGGTTGATTTATGATCTAGATTAGTATGAGTTGTATGTTTTATTTTGGTGTTGTCCCATTGTGCCCTTCGTGTCGCGCAAGCGTGAGGGATTCCTGCTGTAGGGTGTTGCAATACATTCATGATTCGCTTATAGTGGGTTGTTTGAGTGACAGAAGCATAAACCAAAGTAAGGGGGTTGTCGCGTATGGGATAAAGGGGACTTGATATATTAATGCTATGGTTGATTTTTACCTTAATGATCTTTAGTAGTTGCGGATGCTTGTTAGAGTTCCAATCATAAGTGCATATGATCCAAGAAGAGAAAGTATGTTAGCTTATGCCTCTCCCTCCTATGAAATTGCAATGGCGACTAACGGTCTTGTTAACAATTGCCCAGGATAATTTCGCACACCAACCCATCATTATTCCACACTCGCTATTTATAATATTTAGTAATATATTCTAACTTAATGATAACAACACCTACTTTTATATTTTAGCTCTCCGATATCATGCAAAGTTGTCCTCTTCATACCCACAACATAGTTTTATTTCTCATTTCTAGTTGGAAGCAAACGTTCAGTGCACGTAGAGTCGTATTAGTGGTAGATAGGACTTGAGAGAATATTGATATTGACTTTAGCTCCTTGTGGGTTCGACACTCCATACTTATCACTTCCATGTTTGGGAATTGCTACGATGATTCCCTGCACTTGGGGATTATCAAGCTCTTTTCTGGCGCCGTTGCCGGGTAGCAATAGCGTGGGGTTGATATTCTCGTGTGTGCTTGTTTGCTTTCTTCACTAAGTAGTTTTTGTTTTTCCTTTTAGTTTTTCTTAGTTGTGGGTGAAACATAGAAAAAGTCAAAAAATGAAAATACAAGAAGATGCACTTGGCTCATATGCTTAAAAAGTTTTTTTAAAGAGAAGTGATTGGAAAGTTATGCATTGAAGAAGTGAGGGTCGACCTTGAGCACTTGTGTTCATGCTCATGGAAACAATGTAAAAAAATTCATGGAAGTTTCTCTGTAAATAATTGTCCCCCTGTATATATCCATTGTATTATAAAAATAATTTGCCAAGCTTTGGTTTTAGGATGATTAGATTGCTTGCTTACTTTGTGCAGTACAAAAACAGAAACTTTGGCTGTAGCGCGTGAATTTACATTTTTTACTGGAAAGTCAAATGGGTCTGAAACTTTTTGCACATTACTTCTGTACAATTTTTTAAAAATTTCATATTTTATTTAGAATTTTTGGAGTTACATAAGTTTACTAATTTCCAGATTACTACAGACTGTCCTGTTTTTGATAGATTCTGTTTTCTACGTGTTGTTCGCTTATTTTGATGAATCCATGGGTAGTATCGGGGGGTATGAACCATGGTGAAGTTGGAATACAGTATATAAAGTGCTAATATGAAATTGGAATGAGTTTACAACAGTACCTAAAGGTAGTGATTTGATTTATTATACTAACGGATCTCACAAAGTTTTTGTTAAGTTTTGTGTGAATGAAGTTTCGAAGAAAGAGGAGTTACCGATGCGAGAAGAATAAAGAGAGGCAAGAGTTCAAGCTTGGGGATTCCCAAGGCACCCCAAGTAAATATTTCAAGAATACTCAAGCATCTAAGCTTGGGGATGCCCTGGTTGGCATCCCATCTTTCTTCTTCAACAATTATCGGTATACCTCGATTTTTGTTTTGTTCACATGATTTGTGTCCTTTGTGTTTTTCTTTTTCTTTAAGAACCATGATAGTATGAGATAGCCCTTCGTTGATTTATAGAATGCTTCGTGCTTCACTTAAATCTTTTAAGTATGACTTTATAGAATGCTCTTTGTGCTTCACTTAAATCTTTTGAGTATGGTTTTATAGAACGCTTCGTGTGCTTCACTTATATATTTTGAGCTTGGATATTGATTAGTCTATATTAATTGTAGAATGCCCCATGAACTTCACTTATATCTTTTGGAGTATGAATAAAACTACCATCTAAAGTGGGTTTGGAAGAGTGCCAACTTTAGGAATTAGTGATCCCACTATTTTGGAGGGTGTTGAATCTTAGTGTGATATTTATGAAAGTGGATTTGGAAGAGTGTCAACTTTAGTTAGTAATGATTCCACTATTTCGGAAGAGGTTCCAATTGATTATGAGAACAAAGTTGCTACCTATGATGATTATTGTGATGACATGTATGCTATAAATAATAATGTTAACCATGAAACTTGTCATCATGATTTTAATTTTCAATTGAATTATGCCTCACATGACAGTTATTTTGTTGAGTTTGCTCTCACTATTCCGAATAAGAAGAATTTTTGCTTATGTGGAGAGTAGTAAAATGTCTATGCTTGTAGATCATGAAAAGAATGCTTTATGTGATGGTTGTACCATTAAACTCATTCATGATGCTACTGAAAATTATTATGAGGGAGGAATAGATGCTTGTAGGATTGCAATAATATCAAGTTTCCTCTCTATGTGCTTAAAGTTTTGAAACTATACTTGTTTTGCCTTTCGATGCTAGTTGATTCTTGTTCTTATAAGTTGTGTGCTCACAAAATCCCTAGGCATAGGAAGTGGGTTCGGTTTAAATTTGCTAGTCATATTCTTCATGATGCTCTCTTTATGTTTCAGTTCTTATCTTTTATGTGAGCATCATTGAAATCATTATGCCTAGCTAAAAGGCATTAAAGAAAAGCGCTTGTTGGGAGACAACCCAATATTTACCCTTACTATTTTTGTGTATTCACATGATTTAGATACTGTAGTAATCATGTTTTATAGCTTTTGTTTCAATAAAGTGCCAAGTAAGACCTTTGGGAATACTTGGGTGATAGTTAATGTGATCTTGCTGTAAAACACAGAAACTTTGCACTCACGAGATTAGCGGTCATTCTTTACAGAAGAGTTATTTGAGTTGATTCTTTTTGCAGAAGATTAATAGACAAATTTCTCACGTACACCAATTTATTTCATAATTTTTGGAGTAGCAGAAGTATGGTTGTTGTTCAGATCATTACAGATTGTTCTGTTTCTGACAGATTCTGTTTTCATTGCATAGTTTGCTTGTTTTCTAGTTTCTATGGCTTATATTTCTCAATATAAATTGTAGAAATGATATGGTACAGTAGGCATTATGTGAGAACAATTATAAATCTTGTCTTTGATAGTACCAAAGTGAATGATTTACTCTTTATCATACTAACCCATCTCACGAAGTTCCACTAAGTTTTGTGTGATTGAAGTTTTCAAGTTTTGAGTGATATATCGATATGAGGAGAATAAGGAGTGGAAAGACCCTAAGCTTGGGGATGCCCAAGGCACCCCAAGGTAATATTCAAAGAATACTCAAGCACCTAAGCTTGGGGATGCCCCGGAAAGCATCCCCTCTTTCGTCTTCAAAACTATCGGTATACCTTACTCGGAGCTATATTTTTATTCGTCACATGATATGTGTTTTTCTTGGAGCGTATTTTCAATTTTACTTGCTGTTTGAATAAAATCATTGGATCTAAAATCTTGAATGAAATAGAATCCTCCCATGGCTAGTTAATTATTTGACTACTCAGTGTTCTTCACTTATATCTTTTTGGAGTAGTTTGTCATTTACTCACGTGCTTCACGTATATCCTATGAGTAAATGGTGGAATGAATCGAATATCATAAATCTGGATTTACATATGTTTCATATGCTTATAACATGGGGAATATTGACTTCACACATAATAAGTATAGCTAGTAAACTTATTGAAAGTTAGCAAACACAGAATTGGTCACTTGAACAATTTATGAAAGAATATTAAAGGAAGAGAGATTTCACATATAAATGTACTATCTTGAACATCTTTTGTAATTGTGAGCACTCATTAAAATATGACATGCTAAAAGGTTGATGTTGGACAAGGAAGACAACTTAATGGGTTATGTTTTCCTATATCCGAAACGTTATATTGTCTTGGATCATCCAACATGTTGAGCTTGCCTTTCCCTCTCATGCTAGCTAAATTCTTTGCACCAAGTAGAGATACTACTTGTGCTTCCAAACATCCCTTAAACCAGTTTTGCCACGAGAGTCCACCATACCTACCTATGGATTGAGTAAGATCCTTCAATAAGTTGTCATCGTGCATGCAATAGAAATTGCTCCTTAAATATGTATGATCTATTAGTGTGAAGAAAATAAGCTTTATACGAACTTGTGATAGGAAAGAAATAAAAGCGACAGACTGCATAATAAAGGTCTTTATCACAAGCGGAAATATAAAGTGACGTTCTTTTGCATTAATATTTTGTGCATCCAACCATAAAAGCGCATGACAACCTCAGCTTCCCTCTGCGAAGGGCCTATCTTTTACTTTTATCTTCTACCCTTATATAAGAGTCATGGTGATCATCACCTTTCCCTTTTACACTTTTTCCTTTGGCAAGCACTTTGTGTTGGAGCGATCCAGATATATATATATATATATATCCACTTGGATGTAGGATTTCATAAATTACTATTGTTGACATTACCCTTGAGGTAAAAGGTTGGGAGGCGAAACTATAAGCCCCTATCTTTCTCTGTGTCTGATTAAAACTTTGAACCCATAAATTTCACATGAGTGTCAGCAATTGTGAAAGATTAAATGATAATTGAGTATGTGGAGTTTGCTGAATCAAAGCTCTTACATAGACCCTTCCCTAAAATAAGATGAATTGCAATTGTTCGATGACTAAAAGCACGACTTGTTAGTTTTCAAGAAAGTTTATGATCTATTAACATGTGAATAGCTTGTTACTTGATCATGAGAAGTTTTATGAGTTGAGCTACTGTTATAATATATAATGATGCTAGAAAAAGTGATTGAAACTATCATTGATCAAACTTAAGCACTTGCTAGCATTCACACTTCATAAATTATTTCTTTTATCATTTACCTACTCGAGGACGAGTAGTAATTAAGCTTGGGGATGCTGATACGTCTCCAATGTATCTATAATTTATGAAGTATTCATGCCATGTTTATAATATTTTTTACATGCTTTTGGTATGATTTGGTTAGAACTAACCTGGAATGACGCTGTTTTCAGCAGAACTACCGTGGTGTTGTTTTTGTGCAGAAATAAAAGTTCTCGGAATGCGCTAAAAATCAACGGACATTTTTTCTGGAAAATATAAAAAATATTGAAACAAAAAGTTATCGGAGAGGAGTCTCGTGGGGCCCATGAGGCTGGGGGGCGCGCCCGCCCCTGGGGCGCGCCCCTGTGCCTCGTGAACTCCTCATGGGTCCCCCTAACTTGTTCTCGACGCCAAACCCTCCTATAAATAGCCAAACTTCCAGAAAGAAAACTAGATCGGAAGTTCCGCCGCCGCAAGCCTCTATAGCCACGAGAAATCAATCTAGGACCTCTCTGGCACCCTGCCGGAGGGGGCCATCATCACCGGAGGCCAAGGGGAAGGATCTCGGAGGGGCCATCATCGCCATGAAGGCCAAGGACTAGATGGAGAACCTCTCCCCATCCAGGGGAAGGCCATGGAGGAGGAAGTACAAGGGGGAGAACCTCTCCTCCTCTCTCTCGGTGGCACCAGAGTGCCATCGGGAGGGGAATCATCACCGCGGTGATCGTCTTCATCAACATCACCATCATCATCACCATCCTCATCTCTTTTACGCGGTCCACTCTCCCGCACCCCGCTGTAATCCCTACTTGAACATGGTGCTTTATGTTACATATTATGATCGAATGATGTGTTTCCATCCTATGATGTTTTGAGTAGATATCTTTTATCTTTGGGTTGATTGATGATCTATATTGGTATGAGTTGTATGTTTTATTTTGGTGCTGTCCTATTATGCCCTCCATGTCGCGCAAGCGTGAGGGATTCCCGCTGTAGGGTGTTGCAATATGTTCATGATTCGCTTATAGTGGGTTGCTTGAGTGACAGAAGCATACACCCGAGTAAGGGGATTGTTGCGTATGGGATAAAGGGGACTTGATATGTTAATGCTATGGTTGGGTTTTACCTTAATGATCTTTTCTAGTTGCGGATGCTTGCTAGAGTTCCAGTCATAAGTGCATATGATCCAAGAAGAGAAAGTATGTTAGCTTATGCCTCTCCCTCATATGAAATTGCAATGACGACTACTGGTCTTGTTAACAATTGCCTAGGATAATTCCACACGCCGACCCATCATTATTCCACACTCGCTATTTATAATATTTAGTAATATATTCTAACTTTATGATAACAGCACCTACTTTTATATTTTAGCTCTCCGATATCATGCAAAGTTATCCTCTTCATATCCACAACATAGTTTTATTTTCTCGTTTCTAGTTGGAAGCAAACGTTCGGTGTACGTAGAGTCGTATCAGTGGTAAATAGGACTTGAGAGAATATTGATCTTGCCTTTAGCTCCTTGTGGGTTCGACACTCCATACTTATCACTTCCACCTTTGGGAATTGCTACGATGATTCCTTGCACTTGGGGATTATCAGTGATACTTGTTTGCCCTGTGGAAAAAAATGATACCAGCTAGATCCCCGATACCCCTTTCCCGCAACAACAACAACAACAAAAATAAAAGATCCCCGATACCCTTGGAAAAAAGCTCCCCGCTGACAGTCATCATTGGAAATTTATTTCATTTATAGACTAGGTTGACAAACCCGTGGGCTCCAACGTCAGTATACAATTAGGACGAGGCTTTTTTTCCAATGAGGCACTTGCTTGCGTACGGCTGGACCTGGTGGGTCCCCACTGTCAGTCTCTTGGCGTATAGTCCTGTCCGGATTCCTCTCGTTTGTTGAGCATGTTGACAATGACATACAGCGGCGCCACGTCGAGCGCACATGGACGGGAAAGAATTGGAGTTGGGGAAGACGTCTTCATTCTTTTGAACATAACGCACTAGCTCGGTGGCTGTATGTGACGCCCCCGATTCGATCGTACACTAATCATACACGCAAATGTGTACGATCAAGATCAAGGACTCACGGGAAGATATCATAACACAACTCTAGACACAAATAAAATAATTCAAGCTTTATATTACAAGCCAGGGGCCTCGAGGGTTCGAATACATAGCTCGATACACGAGAGTCAGCGGAAGCAACAATATCTGAGTACAAACATAAGGTTAAACAAGAATGCCTTAAGAAGGCTAGCACAAAAGCAACACGATCGAAGAGGCAAGGCCTCCTGCCTGGGACCTCCTAACTACTCCTGGTTGTCGGCGGTCTCCATGTAGAAGCATTCGTCGGCGGTGGCATCTGTCTCCAGGGATCCACCATCTGGTTGCATCAACCGGAAAGAAGAAAGAAGGGGGGAAAGGGGTAGCAAAGCAACCGTGAGTACTCATCCAAAGTACTCGCAAGCATCAGATCTATACTAAGTATGCATTGGTATCAAATGGAAGGTTTGTATCTGTGGACTAAACTGCAGAATGCCAGAATAGAGGGGAAGGCCTAGCCCATCAAAGACTAGCATCTTCAAGCAGCTCCAAGCATCTTGCAGCATCTAGAAGAGTACAGAATAGCAGTTTATAATTATCAAACATGTTGTAACATGAACGCCCAGAGATCCTTCCTCGACTCCTTACAAGAAAGCAATCCCGGAGCCACATATCCATCACATATCTCAAGTATCCATTTCTAGTTATATAAGATCAGGATATAAATCTGAACGTCCATTACCGTGGACACGGTATTCGGATATATAACTTCCCTGTAGGGGTGCACCACGTTATCCAACACGCTCGATCACTCTGGCCGGACACACCTTTCTGGGGTCAATGCCCGGCCTCGGAGATCAACACGTCGCAGCCCTACCTAGGCTCAGCAGAGAGGTCCCCGCCGGTCTACCTCCTAAGCACTCCGGGGTCTGGGCCCATCGCCCGTTGCACTCCGGGTGGTTGCGAGCAGGGAGGACCAGGCTCCACCACTACAAGATGGTGCCAACCCAACCATGCCACACTGCTGAATTGGACATCTGACAAAGCTTCGGCTGATACCACGATGTCGAGGCCCATATCTATTCTCGCATGGTGGTTAGTGCGTAAAGGCCAGAGGCCAACTCAGAACAAATACCCAAACCTGTAGTGCATTGGGGGCTCGCGGAAACGAGCAGAGACTCACGATAAGGTGACCCCGTCGCCCCGTCTCATGGACTTACGACAAGGGCCCAGACTGCCTGGCCGTGCCATGTGGAAAACTCGCGGATGCTCTACGGGCCCGCCCGACTTTCACAACAACTCGCGGGTACCCCTCAGGGCCGACCCGACTTCCACAATGATCTCAAGTAAAGTCAAGGTAACCGTGTGTTCAAACATCAAGGGGAAAACCCGAGGAATCACCCACGGAGGATTCCACTCGATGTAATCATCAAGGTGAACGTAAGAGGACTCACCCTCGAGGTTCACACTTGAGGTGTTGCACGACAGAGCCGTATCCGGAAGGGTGAACAAGGAACCACCCTTGTTGACCACGACCGAATAGGTACAATACAGAATTATCATCAGGAGTGCGGTATGAGGGATAACCCTCGGCACTCGATAGTAGCTCTGTAGAGTCGAGCAACTAAAGGGGTGTGATGTGATGTGAGGTGCCAGGCTCTGGTCATCGATCACGTTGATTGAGTCGTCGAAGATGAAGCAGGGGAAACAAGGACAAGGTGGGGGTCACTGATGGATCACTAACCAACCTATACTAAGCAGTTTAGGATGAGCAGGTAGGTAACAATAGCAGGTACAAAAGCAGGCTATGCATCAGAATAGGAGAAATCAATTACAGTAGCAAAATCTAATGCAAGCATGAGAGAATGAAATGGGCGATATCGGGATGATCAAAGGGGGGGCTTGCCTGGAAGCTCCGCTGAAAGGGAAGAAGGGTCGTCGTCGACGTAGTCAATCACAACGGCATCGACAGCCGTCACGGTGTCTACCGAAGAGAAGAGGGGGGGGAGGAAACAATAAATACATAGCAAGCAAGAGCATAACAGGACAACAGACAGAGCTAGACGTGTTCTAACGCAGTGCTACACGATACCGGTGAAGTGTGATAACATCCAGGAAAGATTTCCCGGAGTTAGGCATTTTCGGACAAACAAACCGGAGGAGGAAGGTTGCATGTTCGCTATGCTCGGGACATGTGACAGATGAACGGACCACGTATTCGGATTCGTCTCGTCGTTCTGAGCAACTTTCATGTAGAAAACATTTTCATCCGAGTTACGATTTATTTTTTATGAATTTCTAAAGTTTAAACAATATTCTGAAATTACTTTTAATTCGAAAATAAAGACTAAATTGCTATGTGTACACAGAAGTGTACCCAACTATTTGCACCAGGGGCTGCAGGTGGGGTCTAGTTGACTGCCAAGTCAGGAGTCAATTGAGACCGTTGACTAGTCAAAGGGCCCTGGGGACCTGCATGTCATTGACTGGGTTATCCCAGTCAGCAGTTTGACTGGTCAAAAGGGACCAACGGGACCCATGTGTCATAGGAACATGTTATAAATAGAGTTTTATTAGCTTATTTAACTAGATGGGGTCCACCAGTCAGTGTCTATTGGCTAAAATATCTAGGCAATTAGATTAATTAACCTTACTAATTAACAGGGGGTTCCAATGGTCAGTGGGGGTTAGTAATAAAGGGGGATTAGCTCCCACTAATTGACAGGGGCCTGGCCTAGTTAGCAGCGGCCTCAGCACGCACGGCGTACAGGGACGCCGACGACCAGGGCGAGTAGCAGCTCGTAGCAGCTGCAGCTACACCGAAGTAGCAGCAGCGCGCAGCACTAGCCAGGGGCGGCGAGGGCGAGACCATGGCCATCCGCGGCCGGCCGGAGCAGGAGGGCGGGGGCACGGCCTTCGGCGTGGACGCGCGCGCACGCGGCCTTGACCTGGAGCGCAGGGGGGTGGGGGCTGCGGTCGCGGCCGGGGACGAGCGGGACAGACGGCTTGGGACGGCGGCCTACGGCGATGAAATCGGAGGGGAGGAAGGGGTAGCGGCGAAGGGGCTCACAGTGGAGCACGACGACGAGGTCGGGGAGGCGTCGGAGTAGCAGGACGACGGTGAGGTAGTGGCGGGGTCAACAGGAAGAAGACGACGCGGTGGCATCGATGCAGGCGCGATCCGGGCCGATCCGGCCTCGTAGACGATGTAGGCGACGTAGTGGGACGCGGAGGAGCTCCTCGACTCGATGGCGGGGCACGGGGCGGTCGGTTGCCGCGGCTTCAGTGGGGGACGTCCATGGTCATGCGGCTCCGAGCGCGGGCAGCGAAGGGAGAGGGAGCGAGAGGAGAGTGGATTTGGGCGAGGTGGAGGGAAGGAGCCCGAGGGGTCGAGATGGGGCATTCTTATCCCTGCAGCGACGGGGTTGACGAGGTGGTCGGGCGGCGACGGCGCCCTGTAGCGACGCGGGACGGAGGAGCAGTGCACGGGTGGGGGGAGAAGGAGAAGGTGGGCTGGGCCAGTTCGGTGAGATGGGCCGAGGCCTGGGGGGGGGTCAGGGGAGGCCTTTTCATTTTATTTTCATTTTGCTTTTCTGTTTTCTAGTTATTTTCCTTTTATTTTTAGTTTTACAAAATACAACACTAGTCTCTAAATCAACACTAGTAACTTATGCCACTGCCACAAATAGTTTGAGGTCAAAATAAAATAGTTTAGTATTTTTTTCAATTTAAAAAGCAATTAAATTATTATCTAGGCCATTGTGTTGACTAGCTTAAGGCATTTAAACACTTTAAAAAAATGTTGGTTCACCACCATAATTAGCTATGGAATATTTGCCACACTTTGAACATTTTATTTTGCATGTTTGACAAAGTTGAATTTTTGGACTTTAATTTGAATTGAATTTGAATTATGCTTCGGATCAAATGAGGATTAGCAACAGTAAGAATGATGACGTGGCATCATTAGCAGGAGATTATTGTAGCTTAATTATCCGGGCGTCACACTCTAGCCTCACACCCAAAAGATGTACTGCCCGGGTTTGATTCCAACTGGTGCAGTTGAAAAATATCTAACATTTGCCAAAATTTTGTCCCTAGTTTAGCCAGTTTTTCGTACACTCAACATTGTCTTGCCATTTTGAAAATATCATATCTTTTTGACTTTAGATCATATGAAGATGTGCTATACATGAATGTTGATTAGCATGATGTTAACTTGTTGTTAGTTCCATTTTTTACCATGAATAAAATTTCCAACATTCTGTTATCCATGTTTGAGAAGTGCCTGATGATTTAAATGCTCTGCCTCTGAAACATGCAGTTTCTTATCTGAATATCACTTGGACAAGCAGCCATCACCGGTGTTGGATTCAATGCCGCGCTTCTTCAATCCCCCAGCAGCGCGAGGGGGAAATAAACTTCCATCCCGTGCTGCCGGTTGGGAATGGAGCAAACTGGATTAAAGAGGGGGCCGGCAGCATGACTGAAGAAGCACATCAGACACGATTTTTTTCTAGTGGATGGCTCTCGATGGCATTTTTTACTTGCCTCTGCACCATACAACTTGTATTTTTAGCCACCCAGTCCGTGGTGGACCAGCAACCCATTTGCTGGGTGGGCCAACCTACAGAAAGCAGCACTCGATTTTTCATCAAGCCCCCAAAACAACACAGTACTATGTTTTGAAGTCGAAAACATTACGACAGGGGTTGAGCGGGGGAGGGGGAAAACAGAGCAAAAAGATAAAAAAGAGCTCATGCGCCCTTGCTACCCTAACAAGCAGGTGCAATTCTTCTCAGGAAGTAGGTGTGCCGTTGACACCAACACGTCACAAATCCCACAGTAGACATACTAACAAGTTCACACACAAGTACAACAGAAAAGGTAAACATTCGTATCAAACTCTGGTTCAAAGGACACGTTCATATTCATAGCCAACATTCACAATCAACAACTCAAAATATTCATATATACACAAGTTCAACATGTCTATGCATCCAAATGATTGATAAATCACAAGACAATATTCATAGATAATTCACAAAAAGATTCAGATATACACATGTTCAATATGTTTATGCATCCAAATGATTGAGATCACATCCAATATCATCCATGGAAAAAACTTTAATTACCTAGGGTACAGACTGGTAAATGGTGTTCAGTCGGAGGTACTTCTTGCTAAAATTAATGCTTGTATGAGTAAACTTTCGAGTACATAAGAGGCAACACAGACAATCTGAACTTTGCTTGTAGGTTTATCCTCGATATAGGGGCCTCGATGCCAAGGGAGGTTTGAGAAACTTGGCCACTACTTTCATCCAACTACTTTACTGGCTCATCTTGGTCCTGTAGCTCGCCAAAATTCTGTTGGGGAACGCGGTAATTTCAAAACAATTCCTACGATCACGCAAGATCTATATAGGAGATGCATAGCAACGAGACGGGAGAGTGTGTCCATGTACCCTCGTAGACCGAAAGCGGAAGCGTTTAGTAACGCGGTTGATGTAGCCGAACGTCTTTGTGATGCACCCGATCCAAGTACCGAACGTACGGCACCTCTGCATTCAGCACACATTCAGCTCGATGACGTCGCTCGTGCTCTTGATCCAGTTGAGGACGAGGGTGAGTTCCATCAGCACAATGGTGTGGCGACGGTGATGATGATGTTACCGGCGCAGGGCTTCGCCTAAGCACTACGACGATATGATCGAGGTGTGTTACTATGGAGGGGGGGCACTGCACATGGCTAAGGCAAAACTCGGTGTGTCCTAGGGTGCCCCCTACCCCCGTATATAAAGGAGGGAGGGGGAGGCCGGCCGGCCCTTGCTAGGCGCACCGGGAGAGGGGAGTCCTACTAGGACTCCAAGTCCTAGTAGGATTCCACCTCAAGGAGAAGGGGGAAGGAAGGGAGAAGGGGGGCCGCGCCCGCAACCCGTTTTCCAATTCGGACTAGGCTTGGGGGAGGGGGCACACGCCACCTCCTGGCGCTGCCTCTCCTTTCCCACTAAGGCCCAATAAGGCCCATCAACTCCCCGAGGGGGGGGGGGGTTCCGGTAACCTCCCGGTACTCTGAAAAATACCCGAACTTCTCCGGAACCATTACGATGTCCGAATATAGCCTTCCAATATATCAATCTTTATGTCTCGACCATTTCGAGATTCATCGTCATGTCCGTGTTCTCATCCGGGACACCGAACAAACTTCGGTCATCAAAACACATAACTCATAATATAAATCGCCATCGAACATTAAGCGTGCGGACCCTACGGGTTCAAGAAATTTAGACATGACCGAGACACATCTCCGATCAATAACCAATAGAGGAACCTGGATGCTCATATTAGCTCCTACATATTCTACAAAGATCTTTATCGGTCAAACTGCAGCACAACATACGTTGTTCCCTTTGTCATCGGTATGTTACTTGCCCAAGATTCGATCGTCGGTATCATCATACCTAGTTCAATCTCGTTACCGGAAAGTCTCTCTACTTGTTTCGTAATGCTTCATACCGCAACTAACTCATTAATCACATTGCTTGCAAGGCTTATAGTGATGAGCATTACCAAGAGGGCCCAGAGATACATCTCCGATACACAGAGTGACAAATCCAAATCTTGATCTATGCCAACCCAACAAACACCTTCGGAGACACCTGTAGAGCATCTTTATAATCACCCAGTTACACTGTGACATTTGATAGCACACCAGGTGTTCCTCCGGTATTCGGGAGTTGCATAATCTCATAGTCTGAGGAACATGTATAAGTCATGAAGAAAGCAGTAGAAATGAAACTGTAACAATCATAATGCTAAGCTAACGGATGGGTCTTGTCCATCACATCATTCTCCTAATGATGTGATCCTATTTATCAAATGACAACACAAGTCTATGCTTAGGAAACATAAGCATCTTTGATTAATGAGCTAGTCAAGTAGATGCATACTAGGGACACTATGTTTTGTCTATGTATTCACACATGTACTAAGTTTCCGGTTAATAAAGTTCTAGCATGAATAATAAACATTTATCATGAAATAAGGAAATAAATAATAACTTTATTATTGCCTCTAAGACATATTTCCTTCAGTCTCTGCTACGTCTTGAGCTTGCGTTGGTTTTCCTTGAAGAGGAAAGGGTGATGCAAAAAAGTAGCGTAAGTATTTCCCTCAGTTTTTGAGAACCAAGGTATCAATCCAGTAGGAGGCTCCTCAAAAGTCCCACGCACCTACACAAACAAACAAGAAATCGCAACCAACGCAATAAAGGGATTGTCAATCCCTTCACGGCCACTTGCGAAAGTGAGATCTAATAGAGATAATATGATAAGATAAATATATTTTTGGTATTTTTATGATACAGATTGTAAAGGTAAAATATGCAAATAAAAGTAGATTGAAAGCTTATATGATAAAATATAAACCCGGGGGCCATAGGTTTCACTAGTGGCTTCTCTCAAGGTAGCATAAGTATTACTGTGGGTGAACAAATTACTGTCGAGCAATTGATAGAAAAGCGAATAATTATGAGATTATCTAGGCATGATCATGTATATAGGCATCACGTTCGTGACAAGTATACCGACTCCTGCCTGCATCTACTACTATTACTCCACACATCGACCGCTATCCAGCATGCATCTAGAGTATTAAGTTCATAAAGAACAGAGTAACGCATTAAGAAAGATGACATAATGTAGAGGGATAAACTCATGCAATATGATATAAACCCCATCTTTTTATCCTTGATGGCAACAATACAATACGTGCCTTGCTGCCCCTGCTGTCACTGGGAAAGGACACCGCAAGATTGAACCCAAAGCTAAGCACTTCTCCCATTGCAAGAAAGATCAATCTAGTAGGCCAAACCAAACTGATAATTCAAAGAGACTTGCAAAGATAACTTAATCACACATAAAAGAATTCAGAAGAGATTCAAATATTTCTCATAGATAAACTTGATCATAAACCCACAATTCATCGGATCTCGACAAACACACCGCAAAAAGAGTTACATCGAATAGATCTCCAAGAAGATCAAGAAGAACTTTGTATTGAGATTCAAAGAGGGAGAAGAAGACATCTGGCT
The DNA here is from genome assembly GCF_018294505.1 of Triticum aestivum. Classification (NCBI taxonomy): domain Eukaryota; kingdom Viridiplantae; phylum Streptophyta; class Magnoliopsida; order Poales; family Poaceae; genus Triticum; species Triticum aestivum. The sequence goes on along the minus strand of NC_057804.1, from coordinate 395,881,991 downwards.
AATAACTATGGACCCGAAGGTCTGTGGTAAACTACTCACAACTCATCGGAAGTGCCTTGGAGATGATGTAGAGGCCCTCAGTGGTTGATTCCCCCTCCGGCGGAGCGCCGGCGAAGGCTCCAAGATGGGATCTCGCGGATACAGAAGGTTACGGCGGTGGAAATAGTTTTTCATGGTCGCTTTTGATGTTTTCAGGGTACGTGGGTATATATAGGAGGAAGAAGTAGATCGGTGGACGCTCGAGGGGCCCACAAGGGTGGGGGGCGCGCCCACCTGTAGGGGCGCGCCGGGCACCCTCGTGGTTGCCTCCTCTATTGCTTGACGTCCACTCCAAGTCCCCTGGATATCGTTTGTTCCAAATAGATCGCTCCCGAAGGTCTCATTCCGTTTGGACTCCGTTTGATATTCCCTTTCTTCAAAACAATAAAATAGGAAAAAAAACAGCAATTCGGGCTGGGCCTCCGGTTAGTAGGTTAGTCCCAAAAATGATATAAAAGTGTAGAGTAAATCCCATAAACATCCAAAATGGGTAATATAATAGCATGGAACAATCAAAAATTATAGATACATTGGAGACATATCAAGCATCCCCAAGCTTAATTCCTGCTCGTCCTCGAGTAGGTAAATGATGAAAACAGAATTTTTGATGTGGAATGCTACCAAGCATAATTCTCAATGTAATTTTATTTATTGTGGCATGAATGTTCAGATCCAAATAATTCAAAATAAAAGTTCATATTGATATAAGAAACAGTAACACTTCAAGCATACTAATCAAAGCAATCATGTCTTCTCAAAATAACATGGCTAAAGAAAGTTCATCCCTACAAAATCATATAGTTAGGCTATGTTTCATTTTCATCACACAAAATACTCCCATCAAGAACAACCCTGGTTTCAGCCAAGAAATTGGTTCATACTTTTCAACTCTGACGCAATACATGAGCGTGAGCCATGGATATAGCACCATGGGTGGAATAGAATATGATGATGGAGGTTGCATGGAGAAGACAAAAAAAAGAGAAAGTGTCACATTGACGAGGCTAATCAACTGGCTATGGAGATGCCCATCAATTGATGTCAACATGAGGAGTAGGGATTGCCATGCAACGGATGCAAAATGTATGAAAGCTCAACAAAAGAAACTAAGTGGTGTGCATCCAACTTGCTTGCTCACAAAGACCTAGGGCATTTTGAGGAAGCCCATCGTAGGAATATACAAGCCAAGTTCTATAATGAAAAATTCCCACTAGTATATGAAAGTGACAACATATGAGACTCTCTATATGAAGAACATGGTGCTACTTTGAAGCACAAGTGTGGAGAAGGATAGTAACATTGCCCCCTTTTTATTTTCTTTTTCTTTTTTTCCTTTTCTTTTTCCTTTTTTTCTTTGGCCTTTCTTTTTTTTTCTTTTTGGCCTTTCTTTTTTTATTTGGGGACAATGCTCTAATAATGATGATCATCACACTTCTATTTATTTACAACTCATGAATTACAACTCAAAACTAGAACAAGATATGACTCTATATGAATGCCTCTAGCGGTGTACCGGGATGGGCAATGAATCAAAAGTGACATGTATGAAAATTTATGCATAGTGGCTTTTCCACAAATACGATGTCAACTACATGATCATGCAAGGCAATATGACAATGATGACGCGTGTCATGAAAAACAGAACGGAATGGTGGAAAGTTGCATGGCAATATATCTCGGAATGGCTATGGAAATGCCATGATAGGTAGATATGGTGGCTGTTTTGAGGAAGATATAAGGAGGTTTATGTGTGATAGAGCGTATCGTATCATGGGGTTTGGATGCACTGGCGAAGTTTGCACCAACTCTCAAGGTGAGAAAGGGCAATGCACGGTACCGATGAGGCTAACAATGATGGAAAGGTAAAAGTGCGTATAATCCATGGACTCAACATTAGTCATAAAGAACTCATATACTTATTGCAAAAGTTTTATTAGCCCTCGAAGCAAAGTACTACTACGCATGCTCCTAGGGGGGAGGTTGGTAGGAGTTAACCATCGCGCGTCCCCGACCTCCACTCAAGGGAAGGCAATGCAATAAATTTGTTACACAACTTTTACCATACGTGCATGCTACGGGACTTGCCAACTTCAACACAAGCATTATTTAAATTCATAATCACCTAACTAGCATGACTTTAATATCACTACCTCCATATCTCAAAACAATTATCAAGTATCAAATTGATCATAGCATCCAATTCACTTCCTATGATAGTTTTTATTATACCCAACTTGGATGCCCATCATTCTAGGACCAATTTTATAACCATAGAAAATACCATGCTGTTATAATAGACTCTCAAAATAATATAAGTGAAGCATGAGAGATTAACAATTTCTACAAAATCAAGCCACCGCCATGCTGTAAAAGATTTAAGTGAAGTACTAGAGCAAAACTATCTAGCTCAAAAGATATAAGTGAAGCACATAGAGTATTCTAATAAATTCCAATCAAGTGGGTTTCTCCCAAAAGTTGTGTACAGCAAGGATGATTGTGGTGATCTAAAAATCAAAGACTAATATCATACAAGGCGCTCCAAGCAAAACACATATCATGTGGCGAATAAAAATATAGCTTCAAGTAAAGTTACCAATGAACAAAGACGAAAGAGGGGATGCCTTCCGGGGCATCCCCAAGCTTAGGCTTTTGGTTATCCTTGAATATATTGGGGTTCCATGGGCATCCCCAAGCTTAGGCTCTTGCCACACCTTATTCCATAGTCCATCAAATCTTTACCCAAAACTTGAAAACTTCACAACACAAAACTCAACAGGAAAATCTTATAAGCTCCGTTAGTGCAAGAAAGAAAAACCACCACATAAGATACTGTAATTAACTCATACTTTATTTATATTGGTGTTAAACCTACTGTATTCCAATTTCTCCATGGTTCATACCCTACATACTATCCATAGATGCATCAAAATAAGCAAACAACACACAAAAAACAGAATCTGTCAAAAACAGAACAGTCTGTAGCAATCTGTAACTCTCGAATACTTGTGGAACTCTATAAATCCTACAAAAATAGGAAGTCCTGGTAAATTTGTCTATTGATCTACAGCAAAAGTAATCAACGCCAAATCACGTTTCTGTGAATTACTAACAGTATTTTCGTGCACATAAAGTTTCTATTTTTCAGCAGAATCAAATTAACTATCACCATAGGTATCCTATAGGTTCTACTTGGCACAAACACTAATTGAAACATGAAAACACATCTAAACATAAGCTAGATGAAAAATTTATTAATAAACAAAATAAAAAACAAAAAACAAAAATAAAATTGGGTTACCTCCCAACTAGCGCTATCGTTTAACGCCCCTAGCTAGGCATAAAAACGAGGATAGATCTAAGTAGTGCCATCTTTGGCACTCAATTCATAAGTAGCTCGCATGATAGATTCATAAGGTAATTTAACTTTATTTCTTGGAAAGTGCTCCATGCCTTTCCTTAATGGAAATTGTAATCTAATATTCCCTTCCTTCATATCAATAATCGCACCAATCGTTCTAAGGAAAGGTCTACCAAGAATAATAGGACAAGAAAGATTGCAATCTATATCAAGAACGATAAAATCTACGGGCACCAAATTCCTATTTGCAACAATAAGAACATCATTGATCCTTCCCATCGGCTTCTTAATGGTGGAATCCGCAAGGTGCAAATTTAAAGAGCAATCATCAAAATCATGGAAACCTAGAATATCACATAAAGTTTTCAGAATCGTGGAAACACTAGCACCCAAATCACACAAAGCATAGCACTCATGATCCTTAATTTTAATCTTTATAGTAGGTTCCCACTCATCATTAAGTTTTCTAGGTATAGGAACTTTCAAATTAATTTTTTCATCATCAGATTGCATCAAGGCATCAACAATATGTTTGGTAAAGGCTTTATTTTGACTATAAGCATGAGGAGAATTCAAAACGGATTGCAACAAGGAAATACAATTCACTAAAGAACATTTATCATAATTAAATTCCTTGAAATCCAAGATAGTGGGTTCAATGCTATTTAAAGTCTTGACCTCTCCAATCCCACTTTTACCAAATTTAGCATCAAGATCTAAGAACTCCGAATCATCGGGACGCCTTTTAACTAAAGTTGACTCATATCCAGCCCCATCATTATTAAGATTAATATTGCAAAACAAAGATTTAATAGGGGACACATCAATATCTTTTAGATCTTCATCATTATTTTCATGGAAACTAGAAGAACACGCTTTTACAAAGCAATCTTTCTTAGCACGCAATCTACCGGTTCTTTCTTTGCACTCATAAATGGAAATTCTCATAGCTTTGAGAGACTCATTGATATCATGCTTAGGAGGAGTAGATCTAAGTTTCAAAGAATCAACATCAAGCGAAAGTCTATCAATGTTCCTAGCCAAATCATCAACTTTAAGCAATTTTTCCTCAAGCAAGTTATTAAAATTCTTTTGAGAGATCATAAATTCTTTAACACTATTTTCAAAATAAGAGGACATCTTATTAAAACTACCATAAGAATTATTGTAGGAATTTCCATAATTATTAGAGGAATTACTAGGGAACGGTCTAGGATTAAAGTTTCCTCTATAAGCATTGTTACCAAAATTATTCCTACCAAAAAAATTCACATCCATAGATTCATTATTATTATCAATCAAAGTAGACAAAGGCATATCATTGGGATCAAAAGGAGCACTCTTAGTAGCAAACAATTTCATAAGTTCATCCATCTTTCCACTCAAAATATTAATTTCTTCTATAGCATGCACTTTTTTACTAGTAGATCTTTCGGTGTGCCATTGAGAATAATTAGCCATAATGTTATCAAGGAGTTTAGTAGCTTCTCCTAAGGTAATTTCCATAAAAGTGCCTCCCGCGGCTGAATCTAAAAGATTTCTAGAAGCAAAATTCAATTCGGCATAAATTTTTTGTATGCTCATCCATAAATTCAAACCATGAGTAGGGCAATTGCGAATCATTAATTTCATTCTTTCCCAAGATTGTGCAACATGCTCATGATCAAGTTGTTTAAAATTCATAATATCGTTCCTAAGAGAGATGATCTTAGCGGGAGGAAAATACTTAGAGATAAAAGCATCTTTGCACTTATTCCATGAATCAATACTATTCTTAGGCAAAGACGAAAACCAAACTTTAGCACGATCTCTAAGTGAAAACGGAAATAATTTCAATTTAACAATATCATTATCTGTATCTTTCTTCTTTTGAATCTCACACAAATCAACAAAGTTGTTTAGATGGGTGGCGGCATCTTCACTAGGAAGGCCGGAGAATTGATCTTTCATAACAAGATTCAACAAAGTAGCATTGATTTCACAAGACTCAACATCATTAAGAGGAGCAATCGGAGTACTAAGGAAATCATTATTATTGGTATTGGAAAATTCACACAATTTGGTACTATCTTGCGCCATCGCGACGAGCAATCCAACACTCAAGCAAACAAAAAGACAAGCGAAAGAGAGAGGAGATTTGGAAAGAGAGGGCAAATAAAACGGTAAGGGTGAAGTGGGGGAGAGGAAAACGAGAGGCAAATGGCAAATAATGTAATGCGAGGGAGATGAGTTTGTGATGGGTACTTGATATGTCTTGACTTGAGCGAAGACCTCCCCGGCAATGGCGCCAGAAATCCTTCTTGCTACATCTTGAGCTTGCGTTGGTTTTCCTTGAAGAGGAAAGGGTGATGCAGCAAAGTAGCATAAGTATTTCCCTCAGTTTTTGAGAACCAAGGTATCAATCCAGTAGGAGGCTCCTCAAAAGTCCCACGCACCTAGACAAACAAACAAGAACTCACAACCAACGCAATAAAGGAGTTGTCAATCCCTTCACGACCACTTGCGAAAGTGAGCTCTGATAGAGATAATATGATAAGATAAATATATTTTTTGTATTTTTATGATATAGATTGGAAAGGTAAAAGATACAAATAAAAGTAGATTGAAAGCTTATATGATAAAAGATAGACCCGGGGGCCATAGGTTTCACTAGTGGCTTCTCTCAAGATAGCATAAGTATTACAGTGGGTGAAGAAATTACTGTCGAGCAATTGATAGAAAAGCGAATAATTATGAGATTATCTAGGCATGATCATGTATATAGGCATCATGTCCGTGACAAGTAGACCGACTCCTGCCTGCATGTACTACTATTACTCCACACATCGACCGCTACCCAACATGCATCTAGAGTAATAAGTTCATAAAGAACGGAGTAACACATTAAGAAAGATGACATGATGTAGAGGGATAAAATCATGCAATATGATATAAACCCCATCTTTTTATCCTCGATGGCAACAATACAATACGTGCCTTGCTGCCCCTGCTGTCACTGGGAAAGGACATCGCAAGATTGAACCCAAAGCTAAGCACTTCTCCCATTGGAAGAAAGATCAATCTAGTAGGCCAAACCAAACTGATAATTCGAAGAGACTTGCAAAGATAACTTAATCACACATAAAAGAATTCAGAGGAGATTCAAATATTTCTCATAGATAAACTTGATCATAAACCCACAATTCATCGAATCTCGACAAACACACCGCAAAAAGAGTTACATCGAATAGATCTCCAAGAAGATCGAGGAGAACTTTGTATTGAGATTCAAAGAGAGAGAAGAAGCCATCTAGATAATAACTATGGACTCGAAAGTCTGTGGTAAACTACTCACAACTCATCGGAAGGGCCTTGGAGATGATGTAGAGGCCCTCCATGGTCGATTCCCCCTCCGGCGGAGCGCCGACGAAGGCTCCAAGATGGGATCTCGCGGATACAGAAGGTTACGGCGGTGGAAATAGTTTTTCGTGGTCGCTTCTGATGTTTCCAGGGTACATGGGTATATATAGGAGTAAGAAGTAGGTCGGTGGATGCTCGAGGGGCCCACGAGGGTGGGGGGCGCGCCCACCTGTAGGGGGCGCGCCGGGCACCCTCGTGGCCGCCTCCTCTGTTGCTTGACGTCCACTCCAAGTCCCTTGGATCACGTTTTTCCAAAAAGATCGCTCCCGAAGGTTGCATTCCGTTTGGACTCCGTTTGATATTCGTTTTCTTTGAAACACTAAAATAGGCAAAAAACAACAATTCGGGCTGGGCCTCCGGTTAGTAGGTTAGTCCCAAAAATGATATAAAAGTGTAAAGTAAAGCCCATAAACATCCAAAACGGGTAATATAATAGCATGGAACAATAAAAAATTATAGATACGTTGTAGACGTATCAGTCTCCCACTTGCACTAGAGTCAATAATCTAGATTACAAAATAATGATTCTAACACCCATGGAGTCTTGGTGTTGATCATGTTTTGCTCGTGGAAGATGCTTAGTCAACGGGTCTGCAACATTCAGATTCGTATGTATTTTGCAAATCTCTATGTCTCCCTCCGCGACTTGATGCCGGATGGAATTGAAGCGTCTCTTGATGTGTTTTGTTCTCTTGTGAAATCTAGATTCCTTCGCTAAGGCAATTGAACCAGTATTGTCACAAAAGATTTTCATTGGACACAATGCACTAGGTATGACACCTAGATCGGATATGAACTCCTTCATCCAGACTCCTTCATTTGCTGCTTCTGAAGCAGCTATGTACTCCGCTTCACACGTAGATCCCACCATGATGCTCTGCTTGGAACCGCACCAACTGACTGCTCCACCATTCAATAAAAATACGTATCGGGATTGTGACTTAGAGTCATCCGGATCAGTGTCAGAGCTTGCATCGACGTAACCATTTACGATGAGCTCTTTGTCACCCCCATAAACGAGAAACATATCCTTAGTCCTTTTCATGTATTTCAGGATGTTCTTGACCGTTGTCCAGTGCTCCACTCCTGGATTACTTTGGTACCTCCCTGCTATACTTATATCAAGGCACACATTAGGTCTGGTACACAACATTGCATACATGATAGAACCTATGGCTGAAGCATAGGGAATGAATTTCATTTTCTCTCTATCTTCTGTAGTGGTTGGGCATTGAGTCTGACTCAACTTCACACCTTGTAACACAGGCAAGAACCCTTTCTTTGACTGATCCATTTTGAACTTCTTAAAAACTTTATCAAGGTATGTGCTTTGTGAAAGTCCAATTAAGCGTCTTGATCTATCTCTATAGATCTTGATGCCCAATATTTAAGCAGCTTCACTGAGGTCTTTCATTGAAAAACTCTTATTCAAGTATCCCTTTATGCTATCCAGAAATTCTATATCATTTCCAATCAACAATATGTCATGCACATATAATATTAGAAATGCTACAGAGCTCCCACTCACTTTCTTGTAAATACAGGCTTCTCCAAAAGTCTGTATAAAACCATATGCTTTGATCACACTATCAAAGCATTTATTCCAACTCCGAGAGGCTTGCACCAGTCCATAAATGGATCGCTGGAGCTTGCACACTTTGTTAGCACCCTTTGGATCGACAAAACCTTCTGGTTGCATCATATACAACTCTTCTTCTAGAAATCCATTCAGGAATGCAGTTTTGACATCCATCTGCCAAATTTCATAATCATAAAATGCAGCAATTGCTAACATCATTCGGACAAACTTAAGCATCGCTACGGGTGAGAAAGTCTCATCGTAGTCAACTCCTTGAACTTGTCAAAAACCTTTCACAACAAGTCGAGCTTTGTAGACAGTAACATTACCGTCAACGTCAGTCTTCTTCTTGAAGATCCATTTATTTTCTATGGCTTGCCGATCATCAGGCAAATCCACCAAAGTCCACACTTTGTTCTCATACATGGATCCCATCTTAGATTTCATGGCCTCAAGCTATTTCGCGGAATCTGAGCTCATCATCGCTTCCTCATAGTTTGTAGGTTCATCATGGTCTAGTAACCTGACTTCTAGAATAGGATTACCATACCACTCTGGTGCGGACCGTACTCTGGAAGACCTATGAGGTTCTGTAGTAACTTGATCTGAAGTTTCATAATCATCATCATTAGCTTCCTCACAAATTGGTGTAGGAATCACTAGCACTGATTTCTGTGATGAACTACTTTCCAATTTGGGAGAAGGTACAATAACCTCATCAAGCTCTACTTTACTCCCACTCACTTCTTTCGAGAGAAACTCCTTTTCTAGAAAGGATCCATTCTTCGCAACGAATATCTTGCCTTTGGATCTGTGATAGAATGTGTACCCAACAGTTTCCTTTGGGTATCCTATGGAGACACACTTCTCCGATTTTGGGTTCGATCTTATCAGGTTGAAGCTTTTTCACATAAGCATCGCAACCCCAAACTTTAAGAAACGACAACTTTGGTTTCTTGCCAAACCATAGTTCATAAGACGTCATCTCAATGGATTTTGATGGTGCCCTATTTAAAGTGAATGCAGCCGTCTCTAAAGCATAACGCCAAAATGATAACGGTAAATCAGTAAGAGACATCATAGATCGCACCATATCCAATAACGTACGATTATAACGTTCGGACACACCATTACGCTGTGGTGTTCCAGGTGGCGTAATTTGCGAAACTATTCCGCATTGTTTCAAATGAAGACCAAACTCATAACTCAAATATTGTCCTCCACGATCAGATCATAGGAACTTTATTTTCTTGTTATGATGATTTTCCGCCTCATTCTGAAATTCTTTGAACTTTTCAAACATTTCAGACTTATGCTTCATTAAGTAGATCTACCCATATCTACTCAAATCATCTGTGAAGGTAAGAAAATAACGATACCCGCCACGAGCCTCAACACTCATTGGACCGCATACATCAGTATGTATTATTTCCAATAAGTCAGTAGCTCGTTCCATTGTTCCGGAGAATGGAGTTTTAGTCATCTTGCCCATGAGGCATGGTTCGCAAGCACCAAGTGATTCATAATCAAGTGATTCCAAAATCCCATCAGCATGGAGTTTCTTCATGCGCTTTACACCAATATGACCTAAACAATAGTGCCATAACTAAGTTGCACTATCATTAGCAACTTTGCATCTTTTGGCTTCAATATTATGAACATGTGTATCTCCACGATCGAGATTCAACAAAAATAGACCACTCAACAAGGGTGCATGACCATAATAGATATTACTCATATAAATAGAACAACCATTATTCTTTGATTTAAATGAGTAACCATCTTGCATCAAACAAGATCCAGATATAATGTTCATGCTCAATGCTGGCACCAAATAACAATTATTCAAGTCTAAAACTAATCCCGAAGGTAGATGTAGAGGTAGCGTGCCGACGGCGATCACATCGACCTTGGAACCATTTCCGATGCGCATCGTCACCTCGTCCTTAGCCAATCTTCATTTAATCTGTAGCCCCTGTTTCGAGTTGCAAATATGAGCAACAGAACCAGTATCAAATACCCAAGCGCTACTACGAGCATTAGCAAGGTACACATCAATAACATGTATATCAAATATACCTTTCACTTTGCCATCCTTCTTATCCGCCAAATACTTGGGGTTGTTCCGCTTCCAGTGACCAGTCCCTTTGCAGTAGAAGCACTCAGTTTCAGGCTTAGGTCTAGACTTGGGAGTCTTCTCCTGAGCAACAACTTTCTTGCCGTTCTTCTTGAAGTTCCCCTTCTTTCCTTTGCCCCTTTTCTTGAAACTAGTGGTCTTGTTGACCATCAACACTTGATGCTCCTTTTTGATTTCTACCTCTGCGGCCTTTAGCATCGCGAAGAGCTCGGGAATTGTCTTGTTCATCCCTTGCATATTATAGTTCATCATGAAGCCTTTATAGCTTGGTGGCAGTGATTGAAGAACTCTGTAAACGACACTATCATGAGGTTATGTGTTCACTGACAAAACTATTTTCCTCCATTTTACAACTATAGAACTTGTTAGAGACTTCATATCTCTCAACTCAGGCATTTGCTTGAAATATTAACTTCAACTATTGGAACATCTCATATGCTCCATGACGTTCAAAATGTCTTTGAAGTCCCGATTCTAAGTCGTAAAGCATGGCACACTGAACTATCGAGTAGTCATCAACACGCGTCTGCCAGTCATTCACAATGTCTGCAGTTGCTGGCGCGGGTGGTACACCTAGCGGTGCTTCCACGACGTAATTCTTCTGTGCAGCAATGAGGACAATCCTCAAGTTAGGGACCAAGTCCATGTAATTGCTACAATCATCTTTCAATTTAGCTTTCTCTAGGAATGCATTAAAATTCAAAGGAACGATAGCATAGGCCATTGATATACAATAACATAGACATGCAAAATAACTATCAGGACTAAGTTCATGATGAATTAAAGTTCAATAATCATATTACTTAAGAACTCCCACTTAGATAGACATCCCTCTAGTCATCTAAATTACCACGTGATCCAAATCAACTAAACCATGTCCGATCATCACGTGAGATGGAGTAGTTTTCAATGGTGAACATGACTATGTTGATCATATCTACTATACGATTCACGTTCGACCTTTCAGTCTCAGTGTTTCGAGGCCATATCTGCATATGCTAGGCTCGTCAAGTTTAACCTGAGTATTCTGCATGTGCAAAACTGGCTTGCACATGTTGTATGTGAATGTAGAGCTTATCACACCTGATCATCACGTGGTGTCTCGGCACGACGAACTGTAGCAACAGTTCATACTCGGGGAGAACACTTATACCTTGAAACTTAGTTAGGGGTCATCTTATAATGCTACCGCCGTACTAAACAAAATAAGATGTAAAAGATAAACATCACATGCAATCAAAATATGTGACATGATATGGCCATCATCATCTTGTGTTTATGATCTCCATCACCGAAGCATCGTCATGATCTCCATCGTCACCGGTGCGACACCTTGATCTCCATCATAGCATCATTGTCATCTCACCAACTATTGCTTATACGGCTATTGCTACCGCGTAGTGATAAAGTAAAGCAGTTACATAGCGATTGCATTTAATACAATAAAGCGACAACCATATGGCTCCTGCCAGTTGCCGATAACTCTGTTACAAAACATGATCATCTCATACAACAATTTATATCACATCATGTCTTGACCATATCACATCACAGCAAGCCCTGCAAAAACAAGTTAGACGTCCTCTACTTTGTTGTTGCAAGTTTTACGTGGCTGCTACGGGCTTCTAGCAAGAACCGTTCTTAATTACCTACGCATCAAAACCACAACAATTTTTCGTCAAGTGTGTTGTTTTAACCTTCAACAAGGACCGGCCGTAGTCAAACTCGATTCAACTACAGTTGGAGAAACAGACACCCACCAAGCACCTATGTGCAAAAGCACGTCGGTAGAACCAGTCTCATGAACGCGGTCATGTAATATTGGTCCGGGCCACTTCATCCAACAATACCGCCGAATCAAAGTAAGACATTGGTGGTAAGCAGTATGACTATTATCGCCCACAACTCTTTGTGTTCTACTCATGCATAAAACATCTACGCATAGACCAGGCTCGGATGCCACTATTGGGGAACGTGGTAATTTCAAAAAATTTCCTATGATCACGCAAGATCTATCTAGGAGATGCATATCAACATGACAGGAGGGTGTGTCCACGTACCCTCGTAGACCGAAAGCGGAAGCGTTTAGTAACACAGTTGATGTAGTCGAACGTCTTCGAGATCCAACCGATCCAAGTATCAAACGTACGACACCTCCACGTTCAGCACACGTTCAGTTCGATGACGTCCCTCGTGCTCTTGATCCAGCTGAGGATGAGGGTGAGTTCCGTCAGCACGACAGCATGGCGACGGTGATGGTGATGTTACCGGCGCAAGGCTTTGCCTAAGCACTACAACGATATGATCGAGGTGTGTTAGTGTGGAGGGGGCACCGCACACGGCTAAGGCAAAACTTGGTGTGTTCTAGGGTGCCCCCCTGCCCCCGTATATAAAGAGGGAGGGGGAGGCCGGCCGGCCCTTGCTAGGCGCGCCGGGAGAGGGGAGTCCTACTAGGACTCCAAGTCCTAGTAGGATTCCACCTCAAGGAGAAGGGGAAAGGAAGGAAGAAGGGGGGCCGCGCCCCAACCCCTTGTCCAATTCGGACTTGGCTTGGGGGGGGGGCACCTCGTGGCGCTGACTCTCCTTTCACACTAAGTCCCATCAACCCCCCGGGGGCTTCCGGTAACCTCCCAGTACTCTGGAAAATACCCGAACTTCTCCAGAACCATTCCGATGTCCGAATATAGCCTTCCAATATATCAATTTTTATGTCTCAACCATTTCGAGACTCCTTGTCATGTCCGTGATCTCATCCGGGACTCCGAACAAACTTTGGTCATCAAAACACATAACTCATAATATAAATCGTCATCGAACATTAAGCGTGCGGACCCTACAGGTTCGAGAACTATGTAGACATGACCGAGACACATCTCCGATCAATAACCAATAGCGGAACCTGGATGCTCATATTGGCTCCTACATATTCTAGAAAGATCTTTATTACAAACCGCATAACAACATACGTTGTTCCCTTTGTCATCGGTATGTTACTTGCCCGAGATTCGATCATCGGTATCATCATACCTAGTTCAATCTCATTACCGGCAAGTCTCTTTACTCGTTTCGTAATGCTTCATCCCACAACTAACTCATGAGTTGTGCTATTCTTGGAATGTCATTTTTTTGCTTGTTGTTTTAATAAAATACTTAGATCTGAAAGTTTTTAAATAAGAGAGGGTCCTCAAATAGCTACCTATTTACTTAGCTACTCATTTGATCTTCACTTATATCTTTTTGGAGTAGTTTGTCATTTACTCTCATGCTTCACTTAGATTATTTTGAGAGTTGAAAATCTTGAAGAAATACGTATGCTCTCGGGCTTCTCTCGGGCTTCACTTAAATTTATTTGAGAGCTTATTAGTAGCAATGGTAATATAAAAATTTAGTCCCAAAGTGATAGATATCCAAGAAGGATATAATAAAAACTTTCATCAAGATCATTGGACAAATTAAACTTGATTCTTTGTAATAGTTTTGTGAGATGATGATATAATATCTGAGTCATGTTGGTGAGTAATTGTGCTTTAGTAAGAATATCGGTTTTAAGGTTTGTGATTCCGTATGCAAGGACGAAAGTCAATACTTATGCAATTAAATTACATACTACTTGTGGTGCATTATTCGGTGTTAGTTATGCTTAATGCTCGCTTATGATATTTTTCGTTTCTTGGTTGGATGCTTCTCAATCTTTTTGCTAGCCTTCGCTTGTACTAGGTAGGAACATTGTTGAGGAAATCGTTAACTGGTAGCTGCTCGGTTGGCTGGTGAGTAGGGGATTAATCGGCTAATCGGCAAGTTAATTGGCCATTTAATAAATTAATCGGACGATTTATCAGTTTATAGGCTACTCGGTGACCCTACGAGTAGGGATTAATCGGCAAGTTAGCTGGTTAATCAGACGAATTCTTGAACAGGGGGTAGGAACACTACTTGTGCATCCAAAATACTTAAAAATAGTTTTGCCACATGAGTCCACTATACCTACCTATATGCGGTATTTTCATGCCGTTCTAAGCAAATTTGTATGTGCCATTTCTAATTTTCAAAATAAATTTCCTTTTTGTGTGCTCATACCGCTCATGAAACGGTTGGGGGTGGCTAATATTTTTCCATGCTAGATGTGTTATTCTCAAGATGAGTGTTTATTCACTTGTCATTGCACGAGAGTACGTCAAAGGTATTAGGGATGCCCAGTCCCGAAATGAAAAATGAATTTAATTTATGTTGTCAAATAATAAATTCCTTGGTAAGTGTTGGTATGGACGAAACTCGTGGATTTGGTTAGCCGTGGAATGTGAAAGTATGGTGGAAAAAGGAATAAACTTTATTTTCCGTTTGGGAACCGCCTATGATATATCTAGCAAGCAAAGTATTGGGAACTACTTGATCGTTTTCGTTGACAGGAAAAGCATGCCACCCAAAAATTTTATCTCTTAATTTCCGCTTTGAGCTCTGGCACCTCTACAAATCCCTACTTCCCTTTGCGAAGGGCCTCTCTATTTACTTTATGCAATTTTTATTTTTATTTGAGTCTCCATCTTATCTTATAAAGCACCAACTAAGGGGCACTATGATCGTACTTGAGCATTGGATGTAGCTAATATGCGAGTGTGTTTCATGAATGGATCAATGATTGAGCATGATGGGCTAGGGATAACTTTCTTTAGTGTTGATATTTAGAAAGACATGGTTGCTTATTGATATGCTTGAGTATTGAAATCTTCATGTCAAAACTAGACTATAGCTTTGAACTAGATAAAAGTCCAAATGTCCATACTACAAAAAAAAAGAATATGTGATGAATATGATAGGTAGATTTCCACAACAAATATTCCATTTTCAATTGCTACTTTATCATGATAAGTTTTATGAGAAAGAGTTGCTGTTATGATACTAGGAAAAGTGATTGAAATTATAATTGATCAAACTTGTGCACTTTGCTAGCATTCACACTTCATAAATCATTTCTTTTATCATTTACCTACTCGAGGACGGGTAGGAATTAAGCTTGGGGATGTTGATACTTCTCCAATGTATCTATAATTATGAAGTATTCATCCCATGTTTACAATAGTTTTATATGGTTTTGGTATGATTTGCGTGGAACTGACCCATAATGAGGAGGGTTGGTTTTTGTGCAGAGCTACCGTGGTGTTGTTTTTTGTGCAGAAATGAAAGTTCTCCAAATGAGTTGAAATTTTTTGACGATTTTTTCGGAACAAAAGAGACCCCCGAAGCTTCATGGAAGGACCATAAGGTGAAGGAGTAGGGCACAAGACACTGGGGCATGCCTGGTGGGCCCGGCTTATGCCGGTGGGTTGTGCTCACCTCGAGGCCCATCTTAGCGTGAAACCAATGCCAAAAATCCTATAAATAGAGAAACCATTAGAACTAACCCAAGATCAGAAGTTCTGCTGCTGCAAGCCTCTGTAGCCATGAAAAAACAATCTAGACCCTGTTCCGGCACTCTGTCGGAGGGGGAGATCATCACCGGTGGGCGGTGGTCATCTTCATCATCCCGACGGCCACCATAATGAGGAGGGAATAGTCCACCCTCGGGGCTGAGGGTTTGTACCAGTAGCTATGCATTTAATCCCTCTCTCTCTCTCTCGTGTGTTCTTAAGATGTCACAATCTTGATGTATCACAGGCTTTGTTAATATAGCTGAATCATATGGTGTTTTCCCCTCTCTATCTTGTTGTGATGAATTTAGTTTTCCCTTTGAGATTTCGTTTTATCGGATTGAATACTTTTATGGATTTGAGAGCACTTGATATATGTCTTGCATATGAATACTCGTGGTGAAAATGGGGTATCATATTGATTCACTTGATATGTGTTTTGGCACTCAACTCGCGGATTCCCGAGGTGACATTGGGGTAATCTATGCATAGGGGTTGATGCACGTTCTCGTCTTTATTTCTCTAGTAGAAATCTTGGGGCACTCTTTGAGGTTCTTTGTGTTGGATTGAGTATTATGAATCTGAATTTGCATTGCTGTTATTTTAGTACTAACTCTTGGTTAGATCGATCGGAAAGAATAGCTGGATGTTATTTTAGTACGAACTCTAGAATAGATTGATCGGAAAGAATAGCTTTGAGGTGGTTTCATACCCTACAAACAATTTCTTCTTATGTTCTCCGCTAGATTGGAACTTTGGAGTGATTCTTCATCGCACTTTGAGGGATGGTTATATGATCCAATTAGATTAGCACTGTTGAGAGATTGCACTAGCGAAAGTATGGACCCTAGGCCTCATTGTCAAGCATTGCAATACCGTTTGTGCCCACTTTTATTACTTGCTACCTTGCTATTTTTTTATTGTTCCTATTACAAAACTGAATATCTACTATCATTACTACGCTTGTATCACCATCTCTTCGCCGAACTAGTGCACCTATACAAATAACCATTGTATTTGGTGTGTTGGGGACACAAGAGAGTTTTTATTATTTGGATGCAGATTTGTTTGAGAGAGACCATCTTCATCCTACGCCTCCCACGGATTGATAAACCTTAGCTTATCCACTTGAGGGAAACTTTGCTATTGTCCTACAAAACTCTAAGCTTGGAGGCCCAACACGAGTCTACGAGAACAAGTTGTGTAGTAGACATTTCCAACATATGCAATTCCCTTTGTCCATCGGTATGTTACTTGCCCAAGATTTGATCGTCGATATCTTCATACCTAGTTCAACCTCGTTACAGGCAAGTCTCTTTACTCGTTCTGTAATACATCATCTTGCAACTAACTCATTAGTCACTTTGCTTCAAGGCTTCTTATGATGTGTATTACCGAGAGGGCCTAGGGCTACCTCTCCGATACTCGGAGTGACAAATCCTAATCTCGATCTATGCCAACTCAACAAACACCTTAGAAGATACCTATAGAGCATCTTTATGATCACCCAATTATGTTGTGATGTTTGATAGCACACAAGGTATTCCTCCGATATTCGAGAGTTGCATAATCTCATAGTCGAAGGAATATGTATTTGACATTGAAGAAATCAATAGCAATAAACTGAACGATCAATATGCTAAGCTAACAGATGGGTCTTGTCCATCACATCATTCTCCTAATGATGTGATCCTGTTATCAAATGACAACACATGTCCATGGTTAGGAAACCTTAACCATCTTTGATCAATGAGCTAGTCTAGTAGAGGCTTACTAGGGACACATTATTTGTTTATGTATTCACACATGTATTTAAGTTTCCGATCAATACGATTCTAGCATGAATAATAAACCTTTATCATGAATAAGGAAATATAAAATAACAACTTTATTATTGCCTCTAGGGCATATTTCCTTCAGCCTCCCACTTGCACTAGAGTCAATAATCTAGATTACATAGTAATGAATCTAACACCCATGGAGTCTTGGTGCTGATCATGTTTTGTTCGCGAAAGAGGTTTAGTCAACGGGTTTGCTACATTTAGATCTATATGTATTTTCCAAATCTCTATGTCTCCATCCTTGACCTTTTCATGAATGGAGTTGAAGCGACTATTGATGTGTTTGGTTCTCTTGTGAAACCTGGATTCCTTCGCCAAGGCTATTGCTCCAGTGTTGTCACAAAAGATTTTCATTGGACCCGATGCACTAGGTATTACACCTAGATCGGATATGAACTCTGTAAGGGCATATTTCTCCCTATGTGGTTTTTGTGATTGATGACAATGCATTTGCAGACTAATCGTGTGCATTGAGCTTTTTAGAGATCTCATGTCTAGGCGATTTTCTACGTTTCTTTTCGGTGGATATAAGTCGTAGGAAAGCCATACTATTAAGAGGGGGTCTGCTTCGGAAAGGTTAGGGTGGAATCAACACGTACACATCTGTTCCTTTGCACCACTTTTCCTTCGCTTCATTGGAGCACCGATCATTTACCCTTGTCTTTGCGAAGATAAAGGCCTCCAAGTGCCATTGGTTCTGTGGCGTGCGGTAGTACTGCTCAAGGGAGCAGTAGTACTGTAGCTGTCCACGATAGTACCGCCAAGGTAAGCGGTAGTACCGCTCCTGCCGCTCGGTAGTACAGTGGCCTCTAGCCCAGAACGCTAGCACGCGCGGAAGTAGGTGCGAAAGTAATTTTTTACTTCCGCTCCCTACGTGGTAGTACCGCTCCCTGGGAACGGCAATACCGTGCCAGATTTTTGCACAGACCAGAACTCAACGGAAGTGGCCACAGATGTAATTTTATTAGTCCATTCCTTCCCAACCCAGTTGAACCCTGCCTTGCGGTAGTACCGCAAGGGCGTGCGGTAGTACCGCTCCGGCGGTTCTACCGCTCGTTGCTTTACGCAACAGGGCCTCGTCTAGTCTCTGCTGCGCGGGCGGTAGTACTGCACGATCAAGCGGTAGTACCGCATGTCGTGGGCTGAATAAGTGGGTAACGGTTGGATCTCCCCCCTATATAAAGGGGGTCTTCTTCCCCAAGTTGACCACCTCTTCCCTCCCCAAGCTCCTTTGTTGCTCAAAGCTCCATTTTCGCCCGATCTCTCTCCCTAGCCAATCAAATTTGTTAATTTTCTAGGGATTGGTTGAGAAGGCCCCGATCTACACCCCCAGCAAGAGAAATTTGATTCCCCCACTAATCCCTTGCGGATCTTGTTACTCTTGGGTGTTTGAGCACCCTAGACGGTTGAGGTCACCGCGGAGCCATATTCCATTGTGGTGAAGCTTCGTGGTGTCGTTGGGAGCCTCCAATTAAGTTGTGGAGATAGCCCCAACCTTGTTTGTAAAGGTTCGGTCGCCGCCTTCAAGGCAACAAATAGTGGAATCACGACATCTCGCATTGTGTGAGGGCATGAGGAGAATATGGTGGCTCTAGTGGCTTCTTGGAGAGCATTGTGCCTCCACACCGCTCCAATGGAGACGTACTTCCTCTCAAAGGGAAGGAACTTCGGTAACACATCCTCGTCTCCACCGACTCCACTCTTGGTTATCTCTCACCTTTACTTGTGCAAGCTTATATTGTGTTGTATCCTTTGCTTGCTTGTGTGCTTGCTGTTGTTGCATCATATAGGTTGTTCACCTAGTTGCACATCTAGACAATCTACTTTGATGCTAAGTTTAATTTGGTCAAGATAAGCTAAAAATTGTTAGTTGCCTATTCACCCCCTCCTCTAGTCAACCATATCGATCCTTTCAATTGGTATTAGAGCCTAGTCTCTTTATTAAGGACTTTGCCGTCCGAAGTGTATGGTTGACACCACGAACGAGGTGGAGGATCACCCCGATGTGAATCCCACTTTGTCCGCGACCCATGCGGGATCCTCGGTCTCTCGTGAGGAGTTCAATGTTGCTATGGACACATTGAACCTCCATGACGGCTGAGGTTAAAGGTATGTAGGAGTTTCTTGATGGGCTTAAACTATCCACCGAACCTTTGGAAGTGGTTGATCCCGCTATCAAGGTGACGGATGCTAACTCCAGAAAGGGGGAAGCTAGTAGTGAGCATGCTCCTATGCCTAGTGCTAGAAGTGGGAGTGGCATCTTTGCCCATGTTGAACCTCCACTTACTTATGGAGGACCTGTTCCCTCCACTCATATGAATCATGTTGGTTCTCCTCCTAAGCTTGTGAAAAATGAGGATTTTGCTTCTTGGGTGTATCGCTTTAAACGTCATTTAAATGTTAGTTCTACTAATCTTTGGAGAATTATTGAGCAAGGTTTCTACCCGCACGACCCAAGCAACTTCACTCCTAGAGAAGCCACGAACCATCAATTCAACGAGTCCGCTCTTTTCATTCTCCAAGAA
Source organism: Triticum aestivum (assembly GCF_018294505.1). Taxonomy (NCBI): domain Eukaryota; kingdom Viridiplantae; phylum Streptophyta; class Magnoliopsida; order Poales; family Poaceae; genus Triticum; species Triticum aestivum. Next base: position 395,861,708 of record NC_057804.1, on the reverse strand, counting down.
GCAATTCCCCCGAAGATATTGCACACCTCCGACCTTTCACCATGCCCAAAGGAAGCATGGCAGCATGTTGTTTCCATTTACAAGGCAAGTTCTAGCATTCAACGCTCCAACTTTGAAGTGGTACAAGATGAAGCCGATGAGTTTGCCATGTATGAAGATGAAGAACCTCGTGAGCTTTATCGGAGATTAACCACTCTCGCAGTATCACTCCGAGATCATGGGAGCAAGGATACGGATGACAATTGGATCAAGCGCAAGTTTCTCAAGGCCATGATGCCGTACCACAAGGCCATGTCATCCGTCATCCGTCAAAGGCCGGACTTTAACGCCTTGTCCTCAAGTGAAGTGTTGGATGAGTTTGTTTCTATGAGTATCTTGGACAAGACTGCCGATAATGTGGTGTTGCATTCTCAACGATCAAAGAAGCCCAACCTTGCTTTGAAGTCCAAGGCAAGTGTGGAAGAAGAGAGTGAAGAGTAAGAAGAGGAATGTTGCCCCGAAGATACCAAGTATGCTTATCATGAGCACATGGCTCTTGCGTCACGGCAATTTTGGAGCAAGAAGAACACAAGGCCCAACTTCAACAAGAACAACTCAAGTGGCACCAAGGGCAAGCAACGTGTGAGGACATGCTATAATTGTGGCAATGTGAGCCACTTTGTTGCTGAATGCCCATACGAGAAGAGGGAAGACAATGGAGGCAATCTTATCCGAAAAGACAAGGCCAAGTCCTTCCCCTACAAGAACAAATTCACCAAGAAGACTCCTCCCAAGAGGTTGGTGGCACAAGAAGAGTACAATAATGATGATGATGATGATGAAGATGGTGAGACGGTTGCCATGGCCTCCGTTGCCATTGCAACAACTCCACGGGTGTCCCTCTTTGATTCACCCAACGAGAACATCACTGCCAAGTGCCTCATGGCTAAAGCCAACAACAAGGTAACCCCCAACATCAAAACCACCATCACTACTAATCCTTCCTTGATGGATTGCATTGATGAAAGTGACGGGTCGAAGGAGGAAGAAAATGAATCTGAGTCTTTTATGAGTAAGCTCAAGGGTAAATCCAAGAAGCACTTCGTTGCTCTCTTGGAACAACTTGGTGAAGCTAATGACATAATCGAGGCTCACGAAGAAACCATCTCTAAGATGGAAGAGCATAGTCCTGACTATGACGATGAGATATCAGATCTCTCTAATGCGTTTGAGGAAGAGCATGGTCATCGTTTGGCTCTTGAGGAGTCACACAACAATGATCATTCTAAATTAAAGAAAGATCTCGATCATGCTCTTGTTGTATCTCGTGTGCTCAATTCCGAGAAGGCTAAACTTGGAGTTGACCATGCTAGACTCAAGGAGGAGTTTGACACACTTGACAAGGCTCACAAGGCCTTAAAGAGTGCTTATGCAAGCCTCAAAGAGTCTCATGATCAACTCCAAGTGAAGCTAACCAAGGAGCAAGCCAAGTTTCCTCATATGGTTTTAATTGATAATGCAAATGCTACTAACCTGTGTTGTAAGCATGTGCATCTTGTGGATGAGAATGCCAGGTTGAAGGAGCAACTTGAGAAAGGCCTTGTGTCGTGCATACAAGGAGAGAAGAACCTCAATGACCTTTTGAGCAATCAAAAGGAAGTTGTGGCCAAGGAGGGGCTTGGGTTTGCACCCAAGTCCAAGAAGAAGAAGAAGAATGACAAGACCACACAACCTCCTCCTCTCAAGCAAACCTTTGTGAAGGAGGGAGATGGTACTCCTAAGGAGAAGAAGAACAACATGAAGGGTGGCGGTGTCAATAAGGGCAATACCACTCCTTCCAATAAAACCAGCGATTTTAACCCCTCTTATGTGTTATGTCGTTCTAGTTTGTTAGTTCTTCTTATGAGTACATTGAATGGTCTATTTGGGTTCCTAAGACCCTTGTTGCTAACATTAAAGGACCCATTACAAAATGGGTACCTAAAGCCAAGCATTGATCTCTTGTAGGTGTTTGCTTCCAGTGGGGGATGATGGTTGCTCGATAGTGGAGCCACAAATCATATGACTAGAAGCAAGGACTTGGTGGTGGACATGAATAAAGTTTCATCTATGCCCACCAATGTCGAATCGGGTGATGCTTCATCTTCTAATGTATTGGGGCTTGGCAAGGTTGTCATTTCTCATGATCTCACGATCGAGAAAGTCATGCTTGTTGAGTCCCTTGGATAGAACTTACTTTCTGTTTGTCAACTTGCACTCATGGGCTTTGCCACTTTCTTTGATATTGATACTGTGGCCCTGTTGTGGAGCAAGACTCTTAAAGTAGCCTTTGTTGGGCATGTCGAGAACGGTCTTTATGTGATTAACTTTTCGGAGCGACCCACTAAGACCTCAACATGCCTAATGGCTAAAGTTGATGTGGGATGGCTTTGGCATCGCCGTTTAGCCCACGTCAATATGAGATCTTTGCAAAGTCTTCTCAAGGGGGACCATGTCCGTGGACTAACTGTAACATCCCAATTTTCAATTTGGATGTTATACATAGATCATCATATGCATATCATATTTATTTTTGTATTTTGGTTGAGATCCTAGAAATCTTAAGCAACTCATGGACCCACGGAGAGAGTTGGAGGTTTCACAAAATTCATATTTGAGTTTTATTCAAATTTGAAGAAAGGATCAATTTGATTTTATTATTTTTCTCTCCAAATATTTCCAATATTAAAAATAAACGAGAGAAGATAATATGACTTCTTCAAATTTAGAGAAATATTGGAGAAAGAATTTTAAAATCAGATTATAAATTTTCTGGTATTTTATTTGCTATTTTATTTGAACTAGCATATATGCCCGTGCGTTGCAACGGGGAAAATTGATGTTTTGTGCAAGCATAATGTCTCACACCATGGATTCACTATGAAGAACATGCTGGAACAAAGCATCCTTCTACACAATGAACATAGAAAAATATGTTGCAGTATAGCCGTGTTCATATTTTGTTTGCCAGGTATAATCTCCCACTGATTCCATTTAAGTATAATCCTTTTTAATGGCATTTAAGTATAATCCTTTCATTAACTACCATGACGTCCACACTCGTTTTAGTCGGGAATCAAGTCCTTCCTTTTCTAATTTAGTAGCCCCAACACATTGAAGCCTGCAGACCCTTCCTTTTAATTATCCTACCTTTTTACCTCAAATCCTTCATGTAGAATTTATTATGATAACGATTTTTCTTTTAGTTATTCCACCGGTTTACCCATAATCATTTCTTTAATTTGCCACATCTGTTTAAATATTCTATTTAAGCCCACAATCCTTCCTTTATTAGCTCATTCGCTTAATTAGCTTGCCTAAACATGATGACTGTCACTCGTATATTTAGAGCAAGTTGGGATTAGTACATGTGAAAGGCGCATAGGTCGTTGGTTGTTACATCAAAGAGCTAGACATGAGGTCACGTGTTCAATTCCCACAATGGTGATTTATTTTGACCCAATTATTTTCCGCGAAAGCCCATAAAAGGCCCATCAACATACAAGTACCTGGGCCAGATCGCTTAGCGTGTGTAAACCAAAAGAAAAGGACTAAACCAAACCAAGAATACCTATTCCATTTAATAGTAGGTATAGATTAGAAAAATATGTATTTTTTTCAAAATTGCATTCTTAGCCCAGAAAAATGTTCACTTTGTCCTACATTTTACTATAGGACCGCGAAAATTTATTTCAGAATTTTTGGACTCCGTTTGATATTTCTTTTTATTTATTTACTCCGTCCGTTTAAAAAAACACGAACCACCTTTGGGCCTTGCCCGAGCCGGACACGTCCCACTCGACCTCTTTATAAGGCAATCCCCGAGGCCGCCTCAGCCGGCGCCGCCAAAACCCTAGCGCTGCCACCTCGCGATCCGTGCTGCCGCCGTCCGCTCGCGCCGCCACTGGAGCCCGCCACCGGAGTCCGCCGCCGCCGCCCGCTCACGCCGCCGCCGGAGTCCACCGCCGCCACCGCTGCTGCCGCCGGTTTTTCCAGTTTTTCGCTGGTTTATTTCGGTAAACTCTAGATCGTTTTTTTATTTTATTAGATCGGTTCGGTTTTCTCGGTTTTCTTCTGTTTCGGTTAATTTATGAATGTTTGTTCGTTAGTACGTTTTAACGAACGAATTCGTTCGTTTGTCTCTGTTAGCGGACGTTCATCCGATATATTTTTCTTTTTCTGTTTTATTTTTGCCAGGGACCTATCCATGATTATTTTTATCCCAGATCAACTCCTGATCTTCAAACCCTCGCAACCTTTTAACCGTTTGTCTGAATCCAGTGAAACCAACGCCAAAATCTTCGTCTCGAGCCCCTCTTTCCAGTTAATAAACTTGAAAAGTATTTTGACAAATTAAAATTTGGTTTCAAGCAGATTTGAATTCGAAGTTCTTTTGATCGTAGTTTGAGTTTCGTAGCTCCGATTCGATTGATTCTTTTTGCAAATCGAAGCTCTTCAGCTGAAATTTCAGATTGGATCTTCTTATTTGAGTTTTACCCATGCATCTATGCTTGAGTGCTTATGTATGCTATTGTTTATTTACGATAGAGTTCCCAGAGTGCGAAGCTTGTTACTACGAATCTCTAGAGTTTGCAGATCGTCAGCAAGGCAAGTTACACTTTGATCATACTGTTTTATACCCGGTTTTTACTATGCATTAGTTCTGCCCACAAATATTTGCATTGGTAGGGTTGGAACATGTGGTTTTGGTTGTAGTGCTTGAGGTAGGAACCTAATACCTTTTGATCACCCCGGGAATATACGTTATGCTTATTATTGCTTAGCCATGCTCATAGACGGGGATTGGATCGTGATTCACACATGGAAGTTTGAGAGTTATTTTAATTGGATAACATTAAGGTGGCAACTTTAATTCACATCTGGGTGGATTGGTTGAGGCACCTGGAGTACCCAGTGTTATCTGTTTTGGAAATCCTAGAGTACCTGTGTGATTATCCTATGGGATGCCACCCAGGCTCAAAGGGATCATAAGATTATTCATGCTAGAAACTTCCATGTGCAGCCACAAGATATTATGGGCTCTGGCATAGTTGAGTAAGTTGCGTGAGCTCTTGAAGAGGTAGACTAACAGATGTAGAGGGTTGTAGGTGGTACTGTTTACCCGGAGTAGAGAGTTAATGCTTCAGAAAGGCTATGTCTCGATCATCCGATCATGGATGCGGTCGAGTCTTGTGGGGAAAAGTGCGCAAACCTCTGCAGAGTGTATAAACTAATCATGGTTAGTCGGGTCCCCAATTATGGACCTTTTGAGTATCTAGTACTTGAATCTATTGATGTGATCTCATCACGTTACTTTAATTAGTTGTGATGTTGGGTTAATGATGATACTTTTTAATTGGGATTTGAGTTGGGGTTACCTTCTCAAATAATTGGCAACATGGGAGTAGTTAAATAAATTTATTCCTTTGTTGTAGGAAAAAACTATGTTTATGCAAAATCATGAAACTTACAGCCTCCACCAGCCAAATATTGCATCTAAATATAGTTCTTGCATTATCATTGCTTTACAATGTAACTATGCCAGCATATTCCATGTGCTGACCCGTTTCGGGCTGCAACGTCTTATGTTGCAGACTACTCAGACAATGAATAAGGTGTGATAGGTTGTTGTTTTGCACTCAGCTATGCCGTTGGAGTTGATGGACTCATTTACCTTCGAAGCTTCCGCAGTTATCTAGTTTAGATGGCCTTCAACCATGTTTTATTTATGTAATCATACTCTTTATAAGGACTCGATGTAATAAGTGTGTGATTGAAACTCTGTTATAATTCCTCGAGTACTATGCGTGTCAGCATTACCGATCCAGGGATGACACTGATGCACAGAGACTTGACCGTTGAGGTCTAGTTGCTACACTAACAAATGTTAGTTTTGCCAAAGATCGTGCTTGCAGTGCTTGTATCGAAGGAAAGCTACATGAGAAGGCTCACCCTCCCACGACTATCATCTACTCGAAGACGCTCTTGGAGCATCAATATTCCGCGCCTTACACCCCTGAACAAAATGGTGTAGCGGAGAGGAAGAACGGGACGTTGATGGACGTGACAAGGACCATGATGGCAGAGTTCAAGTCTCCCTACAACTTTTGGGGCCGAAGCCATCAACATCGCTTGTCATGCATCCAATCGGCTCTATGTCCGCAAAGGCTTGAACAAGACTCCATATGAGATATTCATCGGTAACAAGCCCAACCTCAAGAACTTCCGGGCGTTCGGTTGTAAGTGTTCCATTCTCAAGAAAGGTGTTCGTTTGTCTAAATTTGAGGCTAGAGCTCATGAGGGCATATTTGTTGATTATGCTACAAACTCTCATGCTTACCGTGTCCTCAACAAGTCCACGGGACTCATTGAGGAGACGTGTAACGTGGAGTTTAACGAGAATAATGGCTCCCAAGTGGAGCAAAGTGGTACTTGTGATGTAGGTGATGAAATTCCTCCCCAAGCCATAAGAAGAATGGGTGTTGGTCATATCCTACCCATTGAGGAACCCCTTGTGGCCAAAGGAGAAGGACAATGTTCCACTTAAGTGGAACCATCACCAACCCAAGGCCCACACGCTTCCGAAGAACAAACTGAAGGCCCTCAACCAAGTGAACAAGATCAAGGGCAAGATCAATCTCAAGATGGTGGTGAACCTCCAAGTGATGCCCAAGGTCAAGTTCTCCCTCCCGAGCAAGTTCAAGATCAAGAGCAAGCTCAAGATCAAGAACAAGCTCAAGAGACGCTCAAGATGATCAATTTACCGCTCCTAAACTCTCTCTTGAGGAGGAATTGGAGCGTCGTGCCTCCAAGATTGCATCCAAGCTCACTACCAAAGATCACCTCATGAAGAATGTGCTTGGAAGTTTAAGAAAGGGGGTAAGAACTCGTAGACAATTAGAAAACTAGTGTGAACATCATGCATTTGTTTCTTGTGTCGAACCCCAAAAGGTCTATGAGGCGCTCGAGGATCCGGATTGGCTCAATGCCATGCATGAAGAACTCAACAACTTCGAGCACAAAAAGGTGTGAAGATTGGTGCCAAGGCCAATGGGGAACCATAATGTCATTGGAACCAAGTGGATATTCAAGAACAAGAAAGGTGCTCATGGGATTATCATTCGCAACAAGGCTCTCGTTTGGTAGCACAAGGCTACTCCCAAGTCGAGGGTATCGACTACGGTGAAACCTTTGCTCCCGTTGCTCGCCTTGAATCTATTCGTTTGTTGATTGCTTATGCTTCTCATCATAACTTCAACTTGCAACAAATGGATGTGAAGCGTGCTTTTCTTAATGGTTCTATTAATGAGTTGGTGTATGTCAAACAACCCCCGGGGTTTGAGGATCCCAAGTTCCCCAATCATGTGTACCAACTCGATAAGGCACTCTATGGCCTTAAACAAGCTCCACGTGCATGGTATGAGCACCTTACCGAGTTGTTGCAAGATCGTGGGTTTGAAATTGGGAAAATCGACCCCACTCTTTTTACTAAGAAGGTCAAAGGGGAGTTGTTTGTATGCCAACTATATGTTGATGATATTATCTTTGGTTCTCCTAACAAAGCTTTCAATGAGGAGTTTGCTTCTCTCATGACCTCAAAGTTCAAGATGTCCATGATGGGAGAGTCGAAGTTCTTTCTCGGGTTCGAAATCAAACAAAAAAGATAAGGAACCTTCATCAACCAAGCCAAATACACTCAAGACATGCTCAAGAGATTCAAGCTAAGTGATGTCAAGCCGGCTTCCACTCCAATGCCTGTCAAATGCCAACTTGACATTGATCCCAATGGTAAAGCGGTGGATCAAAAGGTATATGGTTCCATGATTGGCTCCTTGCTTTACCTTTGTGCATCTAGACCGAATATCATGTTGAGTGTGGGAATTTGTGCATGGTTTCAAGCCGCACCTAAGGAAAGCCACTAGGTGGCGGTCAAGCGAATCTTTCAATATTTGGCTCATACCCTAAACTTTAGCTTATGGTACCCAAGAGGAGCTAACTTCAACCTTTTGGGCTATTCAGACTCGGTTTGGGCGGGAGACAAAGTGAATAGGGAGTCAACTTCCGGAGGGTTCCAATTTCTTGGTTGCTATTTGGTGAGTTGGTCTTCTAAGAGGTAAAGTTGTGTGTCTCTCTCGTCCACCAAAGCGGAGTATGTGGCTGCTAGTAGTTGTTGTGCTCAACTTCTACGGACGAGGCAAACTTTAAAGAATTACGGTGTCATTTGTGACAAAGTGCCTCTTTGGTGTGACAATGAAAGTGCCATCAAGATCTCTCTCAACCCGGTGCAACACTTCAAGACGAAGCATATTGAGATTCGGTATCACTTCATTCGGGATCACATTAGGCGAGGGGAGATCGAGCTCAAATATGTCAACACTCATGATAACCTTGCAGATATTTTCACAAAGCCCTTCGATGAAGCAAGATTTTGCGAGTTAAGGCATGAGCTAAATATCATTGATTTGAGCAATGTGGCTTGAACCTTTTCACACCCCACCATACTCATCTTGATATCTTGTTTAGGTGTAGGCATGGAAATAGGGGAGTGTTGTTCTCTCAATGAACTCTCCCTCCCCCATTATGCATAAATTGATCAACTCTTTCACATTAGCCATTTTACGGTACTTGTGCTTCAAGGACGAGTTTTGGTCATTGACCCAAGGATAATTCTTCGTAGTGCCATACCAATTGACTCAAACATAGGTGGCTCCGGTCACCGCCCTCTCTCCTTGAGAGGTTTTGGTTTGCATTTTGTCCTCGTTGTATTTTGCCTTCCTTTGAGCCGTGTTTGTGTTTGAGTTGCCTCGTAAGTGCTCGTTTGTGTGGCCGGTTGCTTGAAGTATGTTTTGAAAAGGCTACGTTTTTCTATTTTTGTTGAAACTTGCACTTTCTTGGGCATACGGTACTACCGTGGCTAGCCATGGTACTACCGCAGGAGGTGGGCGACATTTGTGCTAGCACAGCTGGAACCCCAGCACGGTACTACCGCTTCTAGCATGACAATAATTTTTTACTGCCGCTGGAAGAGCGGTACTACTGCCCTGCGTGCGGTACTTCCGCCCAGGCGGTACTACCGCGATGAACTATGGTACTACAACGCAGTCGAAAGCGCGTGGGGGTTAAGAGCGGGCAGGGGGAGTTCCAACCCCCATACCCATTCATCTCTTCCCCTCACTTCGTCTTTCTCTCTCCTGCCCAAGAACCGCGCCGGAGGACCTCGTTGAATCTCCGTCTCCGGCCGCTCTCCTTGCACTCCGACCGGTGGGATCGATCCCCACCTCGCACTCTTCCCATGGAACTTGGTATCTCCCTCCGTCCCTCTCTCTTTGCCCTGTTGTTGTTGTTCTTGTGATTTTTGGCCAAATCTTTGCAAGAGGAGAGTGTTGGAGAGTGCTAGTGCGGTAGAGATGCTATTTGGTTTGATGCAACAGTGTAGTTTTGATCAACGGTAGTACCAATCTATTTTTATGGATATTCCTAGATCCGTTCATGCCTTTTCTTGCGAGTTTTGTTCTGTGCGGTACTACCGTTCCCCCTGGAGTGTTACTACCGCTTGCTCGTGTGAGAACCGCCCTGTGTGGTACTACCGCTCCACTACCGCCCGGTGCGCGGAAGTAAAATTTTACTTCCGCTCCAGGCGCGGTACTATCGTGCCAACCCAGCACTGTACTACCACGACTAGAGCGGGTGTAAAATTTTACATCTGCATCCTGGCCTGGTACTACCGTTGAGTTAAAAATTCCTCTGTTTTGTCCAACCCAATCTCATTTTTACTTGTTTTGTTTGGTTTTGGCCTTGGTCTTTGCATTAATCTTCTCGCTCTTCTCGTGTGTTTGGATTTGTGTGTCTTAGGTGGTAGCTCCGGTTCCATTGCAAGGCGCTCAAATCCCAGTCGTGCAAAAGCTCCAAGTGGCTTCGCAACCAAGAATTCCTGAGGGTTCCAGTGCCCCGCAACGTCGTGTCAAGCACACTGCTAACAAGCTCAAGGAGCCATCTATCGGCATGGATGAAATGCCTCAAGGGGAGTTTTTGATTCAAAGAAAGCTCAACCCCTATGTCAAGCCTAGAGAACTCAGCAGGGGCAATGATTTGTTTTGGACCAAGCAGCAGAATCTCATCTTCTTAGATGTGATCAAGGGCAAGAATAACATCTATGTGCCCGTTCAGTGGATTGACATGGATTATCTAAAGAAGAACCATGGATTCTTTGGCGAGGCTCTGGATTTGGTGGAGCAATTTGGCATTTTTGATATCATCACCTTCCATCTTGACTTTGACCCGGAGCTGGTGGCTCAGTTCTTTGCTTCTGTCCACTTCCACATGGACGAGAAGCGGACCATGACTTGGATGACGAATGGCAAGAGTATGTCTGCTGAGTGTAAAGAGTTCATGGCTATGTTGAACATTCGTGATGAGGTGATTGATGTGCCCGTTGGTGCCCGCCCACATGCCAACGCAGAGTCTACTAACAAGGACGAGCTTTAACCTTTTTTAGTTGAGAAGACCCTCCCCAGTAGTAAGAAGTCCTTCGTTCTGAATCCGTTTCTTGACATCATGCACAGGATCTTCTGCAACTCACTTTTTCCTCACATAGGTGACAAGGACAAGGTGCACTCCTATCTCGTGGACATGATGCTCATGTGTGAGGAAGCGCGTCACCGTCAGGCTGAGCCTCTTGATGTCTCTCATATCATGTGGAGTGAGCTTCAGATTGCGGCGTTTCATCATAAGGTGCCTATCTATGGTCCCTACTTGTTCCTCTTGATCTCAAAGACTTGGGAGAAGCTCTTTCCGGATGATGAGTTCCTTGCTCCCAACTGGATTCGCCATGAGCCCATCAAGCTGCGCCAGAAGAACCAGTGGGCTAACACCACAACCTGGGCTGAGGCTGAGGCTACACAGATGGATGTCGATGAGGATGAGTTTGAGGAGGAGGTGGCTGAGGACAGTTTTGAGGGGTACACTCCTCCCTCTGCTGAGCCATCTTGGGCTAAGAAGCTCAAGGCCAAGATGAAGACTTTGTTCTGTATGTAGGCCAAGGGACAGTACAAGGCTCATGTGAATGCCAAGATAGCTTGTCGTCTCGACAAGGCTATTATGAGGCAGGTTGGTCTTGAGGTTGAGAGTGGCTCCAAGGAGAGGATCACAGATGAGGAACCATGGATCAGATAGAACTGCAGGTGGAGTGAGTCTAAGGAGGATACTGGAGTTCGCTCTTCATCCCGTGCTGCAGAGGAGTCTGAGGAGGAAGAACATGACTGGTGATGCATTGGAGCTCCACCACCACATGTGTCATAGGCGTCCTCTCTGCTTTTTTGGTGTCTCGATGCGAAAGGGGGAGAGAGTGTAGGATTTGCGAGTCTTGTGTCGCTTTGCCTTCGTTCTGTTGAACATTCGTAGCTTTGGTTTGTTGGTTTGTGGTTGTGTTCATGTGAGACCAGGAGACTATCATATGGTGTGAGACATATGCACTCAAGCTTATCTTATTGTCTAGTATGTTTAGTAGATTGTGAGCTTATGCTATCTTGTGCCCTCCACTTCATGCTCACTTACTTTACCTTGCCTCCATGCTTATTGTCACTTATATTGTTGCAAGTTTTGCCGTGTCTATAAAATATAGGGGGAGTGTTGATCCTAGTATGTGTGCCATGCAATCCAAAGCATATCCATAGAGTGCACACATGTAGGGGGAGCCTGTCTATATTTTATAGATGTTGGGTTTGCTTATGTTCATTTTATATCCCTATGTGCAAATCCCATATTGCCATCAATCCACCAAAAAGGGGGGATTGTAAGGGCATATTTGTCCCTATATGGTTTTGGTGATTGATGACAATGCACTTGCGGGCTAATCGTGTGCATTGAGCTTTTCAGAGATCCCATGTATAGGCACAAGACGATTCAGTGCCCCTTGGAGCCTATCGAAGACGGCGGTTTTCTACATTTCTTTTCGGTGGATTTGAGTTGTAGGAAAGCCATACTATAAGAGGGGGTCCGCTTCGGAAAGGTTAGGGTGGAATCAACACATACACATCTGTTCCTTTGCACCACCTTTCCTTTGCTTCATTGGAGCACCGGTCGTTTACCCTTGTCTTTGCAAAGATAAAGGCCTCTAAGTGCTATAGGTTCTGTGGCGTGCGGTAGTACTGCTCAAGGGAGCAGTAATACCGCAGCTGTCCACGGTAGTACCGCCAAGGTAAACAGTAGTACAGCATTGTGCGGTAGTATCGCTCCTGCCGCGTGGTAGTACCGTGGCCTCTAGCCCAGAACGCTAGCACGCACGGAAGTAGGTGCGGGAGTAATTTTTTACTTCCACACCCTACGCGGTAGTACCGCTCCCTGGGAATGGTAGTACCGTGCCACATTTTTGCATAGATCAAAACTCAGCGGAAGTGGCCACGGATGTAATTTTATTAGTCTGTGCCTTCCCAGTCCAGTTGAACCATGCCTTGCGGTAGTACCGCAAGGGCGCGCGGTAGTACCGCTCCGGCGGTTCTACCGCTCGTTGCTATACGCAACAGGGCCTCATCTGGTCACTGCCACGCAGGCGGTAGTACCGCACGATCGAGCGGTAGTATCTCAAGCCCTTGCGGTAGTACCGCGTGTCCTTGCGGTAGTACCGCATGTCGCGGGCTAAATAAGTAGGTAACGGTTGGATCTTTCCCCCCTCTATATAAATGGGGTCTTCTTCCCCAAGTTGACCACTTCTTCCCTCCCCAAGCTCCTTTGTTGCTCAAAGCTCCATTTTCGCCCGATCTCTCTCCCTAGCCAATCAAACTTGTTGATTTTCTAGGGTGGTTGAGAAGGCCCCGAACTACACTTCTACCAAGAGATTTGAATCCCCCCACTAATCCCTTGCAAATCTTGTTACTCTTGGGTGTTTGAGCACCCTAGATGGTTGAGGTCACCGCGGAGCCATATTCCATTGTGGTGAAGCTTCATTGTGTCATTGGGAGACTCCAATTAAGTTGTGGAGATAGCCCCAACCTTTTTTATAAAGGTTTGGTCGCCGCCTTCAAGGGCACCAATAGTGGAATCACAGCATCTCGCATTGTGTGAGGGCATGAGGAGAATACGGTGGCCCTAGTGGCTTCTTGGGGAGCATTGTGCCTCCATGCCGCTCCAATGGATACGTACTTCCGCTCAAAGGGAAGGAACTTCGGTAACACATCCTCGTCTCCACCGACTCCACTCTTGGTTATCTCTCACCTTTACTTGTGCAAGCTTATATTGTGTTGTATACTTTGCTTGCTTATGTGCTTGTTGTTGTTGCATCATATAGGTTGTTCACCTAGTTGCACATCTAGACAACCTACTTTGATGCTAAGTTTAATTTGGTCAAGAAAAGCTAAAAATTGTTAGTTGCCTATTCACCCCCCTCTAGTTAACCATATTGATCCTTTCAAACTCCTTCATCTAGACTCCTTCATGTGCTGCTTCCAAAGTAGCTATGTACTCCGCTTCACACGTAGATCCCGCCACGACGCTCTGCTTGGAACTGCACCAACTGACAGCTCCACCATTCAATATAAACACGTATCCGGTTTGAGACTTAGAGTAATCAGGATCAGTGTCGAAGCTAGCATCATCGTAACCATCTATGAGGAGCTCTTCGTCACCTCCATAAATGAGAAACATATCCCTGGTCCTTTTCAGGTACTTCTGGATGTTCTTGACTGTTATCCAGTGATCCACTCCTGGATTACTTTGGTACCTGTCGGCGTTCTGGGAACGGGGGTCCCAAGACTTGCCTGCCTGCGGCCTATGGCGTGGCTCAAGCAGAGGCCCAGTACGGCCCATCCACATCCACCTAAGCTCAAGACCCTCGCGAGGGGCCAAGCCTTGCGGGGCGGACGACGCAAGGCTTCCTCAGGGACAGCCTCACCAGGCAGGCTCGCGAGGAGGCGGACAGATCAAGGCAAGGGGCACCTCGCGAGGTGCACATGATGCAAGCCATGACGATCAAGACCAGGCGGGCGCCAGGCAGGCGCCGGCCTGCGCAGTGTCCTTGTTTCCTCTTTGGTGCAAAGGGGGCAAGCGCAGGCGCGGAGTACCAAGGCATCAAGCAAAGATTACCATTTCGGTGCAACGAGACCAAGACCAGCAGAGCGGCAGGATGGAGGTCACCGTGGAGCCCAAGACGGTGTCATCGCTAGTGCCTTTGGCAGTCGAAGACCAACTTTAGTCAGGATAACTTGTACTGGTTGTTCCCCTTCAAAATAATCGTTGTTGGCTCCCTTCCCGCTCAATATTTGGGAAGAGGACCAGGGCCTCTATATATAGGGCTAGTCACCACAGATTATGGGGATCTCATCTCATCCAGACACGATCGAATCCTTCCCAAGCAGAACACCGCACCAGCCCAAGAACACCTCTCGCCGAGGCTGTTCTTCCTCTGTACTGTTCCTCATCAGCCCCTGAGGCAATCCACCGCACCACAAACTAGAGTAGGGCATTACACCACAACGGTGGCCCGAACTAGTATAAACCTTGTGTCCCTTGTGTTCATCGTGTAGCTTAGATTCACGGCGAGGCGTTGGGACGTGGATCGGTAGGGGGAAGATCTTCGCCCGCACCCCAGAGTTTGAACCTTAAGGGTTTTGCCGGAACCCGATATCTGACATTTGGCGCGCCAGGTAGGGGTGCCCCGGAATCTTTCTTCCACTGTTCCGCATTCGATCATTCATCACATCCATGGCTAACGCTCGCCGAGCTCGCGCCGAGTGTCGGGCTCCTCTCGCCGCCCGCGTCACCCAGACGGCTCCCGTCGTTGGGCCTCCCTGTTGTTCTCCGTTGCCTGCCGCCAACGCCGCCACCGGCCCGGTGGGAAACGAGCAGCAAGCGTCGTCGGTGCATCCCTCGGTGCAGCGGGAAGGCCGCATCGCCACTCCGTCGCCGACTCCAGCTGGTTTGTCATCCCACACCCGTCGCGCTCCCACGGACACGCAGGCCGCGTTGCTCCTGGCACGTGATCTCCTACACTACCGCCCCGTCAACAACCTCTACGAGGAGTGGCTCGCTCACATCACCGAGCTCGTCAGCACCGCAGGGGGCTCTGCTACACCGTCCCTCTCGCTGCCTCGCCCTCCATCCTGTGTGGGTGATGCAGCTCAGGAGGTGCCTCCGCCACCTCCTCCCCAAGAAGGTGGACAAGACCCACCGCGTCCAGTGCCCGCGCGACAAGAAAGGAGTTGCCAAGAAATCCCTCGTCCCCAAGAAGGCGCTCGCGTGCTCCCCGCTCCAGCACATCAAGACCGCATCCCTGCGCCAGCACATCAAGACCCTACGCTGCCCCTGGCGGCGGCGCGCGGGAATCCCCGGGAGCAAGCCCCGTGTCTGCAAAGGGCACCGGTGGCCACCACAGGCTGCCGCGCCTTCACCACCGAGCTACGCAGTGTTGCCTGGCCGGGCAAGTTCAAGCCGTATCTGCCTCCTCGCTACGACGACACTGCCGACCCCATGGAGTTCCTGCAGCTCTACGAGCTGGGCATTGAAGCGGCCAAACGGAGACGAAAAGGTCATGGCGAATTGGTTTCCCATGGCGCTCAAAGATGGTGCCCGCACCTGGCTCCCGAACCTGTCTCCCGGCACAATCTCCTCTTGGGACGAGATGCGCACCCGCTTCATCGCCAACTTCCAGGGCACTCGCAACCGTCCTCCTGTCATGGGTGACCTGTGCCGCATCAAGCAGCAACCTAGAGAGACCTTGCAGAAGTACATCCATCGCTTCAACAACGCTTGCCTCAAGATTCCCAAGGTGACCAAGGAGGCCATCATCTCAGCGTTTTCTGACGGTGTCCGTGACGTCAAGATGAAGGAGGAGCTAGCTATCCATGAGGATATGTGCATGTCCCTGGAGTTGTTCAACTTGGCGACCAAGTGCGCAAGGGATGAGGAGGGGGGCCTCTCCCTTCTCGAGCTTCTAGCTGCTGACCCTGAAGAGAAGAAAGCCAAGGCCAAGGACGTGAAGCGCAAAGGAGCAACTGTGCTCGCAGCAGAACCAGACACAAAGCACGGAAGGACCAGCCAGTGTCGTCCAAGGGCAGCCGATATTGCGCCTACCACGACCTCCACACCCACAACACCAACGAATGCCAAGAGCTCAGGGCCTTTTGAGAAGGATGCATCGGTCGACGCCCTGAGTGCAACGATCGGGGCTACGGCCGAGGAGGAGGAAGAGGTGGAGGATGATGGGACCACCGAGGCCCTCGCTAGGAGTGGCATGACCAACCTCGTGAGGATCGCTGGCAGGGCCAACCTTGCGAGGGGGCTTGGAGGGATCAGCTTCGCGAGGGTCACCCACAGGGCAAAGCAGGCCTTCCTCCTCTGCCACCACCGCCAAGAAGGAATGACGACCATCATCAGGACGAGGGGGTTGGGGGCTTCCAGGAGCCACGTGCTATCGCTTGCATCCTGGGCGGTGCCCAGGCCCCAGCCTCTCAGTGCATCTTCAAGCAGTTTGCTCGCGAGGTGAATGCAGTCCTTGTCGGTGTCAAAACCGGCGTATCTCGGGTAGGGGGTCCCAATCTGTGCGTCAAGGCTGATGGTAACAGGAAGCAAGGGACACAAATGTTTACCCAGGTTCGGGCCCTCTCGATGGAGGTAAAACCCTACTTCCTGCTTGATTAATATTGATGATATGGGTAGTACAAGACTACACATCTACCACGAGATCGTAGAGGCTAAACCCTAAGATCTAGCCTATGATGGTATGAATGTAATTGTGATCGGCCTTCTAAGGACCAACCTCTCCGGTTTATATAGACATCGGAGAGGGCTAGGGTTTACATGGAGTCAGTTACAAGGAAGGAAATATAATATCCGGATCACCAAGCTTGCCTTCCATGCCAAGACAGTCCCTTCAGGACACGGGCCGAAGTCTTGAGTCTTGTATCTTCACGCTTCAATAGTTCGGACGTTGTACATAGTCCGGCTGTCCGGATACCCCCTAATCCAGGACTCCCTCAGTAGCCCCTGAACCTGGCTTCAATGACGATGAGTCCGGCGCGCAGTATTGTCTTCGGCATTGCAAGGCGGGTTCCTCCTCCGAATACTCCAATGCAATTATCGAACACTCAAATCATGTCCGGATCTGAAAAATGATCTTCACATACCACCGTAGAGAGAACGATATTTCACAAATGCAATCTGCTGACAACTTTTTCTGATGACGTGACATGTTATTATGATCGGATCCATTATTCGAACCGTTTCCCCACAACCAGCTACAACGCATATTACGAGGCGGTTTCTGTGACACGTATTGTCAAAGCAGAGATCGTGTCCCCTTATTAAGGATTCTCATCAATACGAGTATGGGTAATCTCACCACGCCATTAATCGTGGCGCTCGGGAAACAAGCGATTCCCAACGGGCAAGTGAGGAGGCGCACCGCTCCCGGTGCCTCTATAAAGGGACAAGATTCCCCCATTTTCACCCATGCCTTCTTCCTCGTTTGTCCACTCTTGCCCCCTTGAGCTCCAGCGCCCAAGCCCAAGTCTTCCCCGCACAGCTAAACATGTACGGAGCAGGAGGCAAGTGGGTGTCTTCCACCGTCAAGGAGAAGCACATCACAAATCTTCGGGCGGCCGGATACTTGGCCGCGGACATAGCGCACCGTCTACCAGACGCCGGGCAGGTCATTCTGACCCCAGGACCCCACGAGAGGGTCGTATTCGTCGCCCACTTCGTCCGTGGACTGGGATTTCCACTCCATCCTTCGTCCGCGGGCTCATGTTCTACTACGGGCTAGATTTCCACGATCTAGCCCCGAATTTCATCCTCAACATCTCGGCGTTCATCGTCATGTGCGAGGCCTTCCTCCGCATCCGGCCTCACTTTGGCCTATGGCTGCAAACTTTCTGCGTGAAGCCGAAGGTGGTAAGCGACCAACAGGCGGAGTGCGGAGGGGCCATGGTGGGCAGAATGCCCAACGTCACATGGCTCGACGGCTCCTTTGCGGAGACCGTAAAAGGGTGGCAATCGGGGTGGTTCTACATCACCGAGCCGCGTGGCGCCGACTGGGCAGCGGCCCCCGAGTTCCGATCCGGAGCCCCCATGCGGCTCACCTCCTGGGAGAAGAAGGGCCTATCCTGGGGCAATTCCACGGAGCTGGCTGGACTCCAAACATGCGTCAAAAGCATGAAGGACAAGAACATCAAGCTTGTCAACGTGATCCAGGTCATGCTCGTTCGCCGGATCCTGCCCTACCAGAAGCGGGCAGTCAATCTGTGGGAGTTCCTCCCAAACAAGCACCAGACGCTCCTAAGGCTCTACGGCATGACGCACAAAGGCACATGGAAGGTGCTGTTCAAGGCCTACGAAGTACCTCCTCCCACATCCGAGGACCGCGGGATTCACGCCGCGCGGGCTCCCAGGCCGGTGAGTTCTCAGACTGACACCCGACCCAGTTCTCCCAATATATTCATGGGAGTGCCTTAAGTAGTTGTGCATATTTTCTTCAGGATTACGTGGAGACAGCGGAGCGGGTTTACTGCCCGGCTCCGCTGCCAGAAGGCCCAGCAGATGCTCTCCTGACGGAGATGCTGGTCCCGGCGCCGTACAAGGTGCCGGAGAAGAAGGCCGAGAAGAAGGCCCCGTGGACCCGAAAGGGTCTCCGGTGTAAGGTCGTGCCAGAAGCCTCGTCCAAAGACGACGAGGCGGACTCCTCCCACAAAGGGGAGGAGGAGGAAGAAGAAGATGCCCCATCCGGAGAGGATGAGGGGCCCGGAGGAGCGGACCGGGGGGCCGAAAAAGGTCCTCGGCGCAGGGCCGTCATTCCCCTGTCGTCCAATGACGACGAGTCGGATTCCTCCCGCAGAGGCGGGGGGAATCAAGAAGAGATCCTACCTCCCCCCACTGGGGGGGAGAAGAAGAGAAAAGCCTCCCCAGGAGGGGAGGGTGGGGCGTCCAAGAAGGGGAAGGGGCCCCATCCGGACTACTCCGCCATGGCCGCTCTCAGCGAGGAGGGGTGGCTGCCCAGGGGGAAGCCCCTAGCACGATCGTAAGTGTCTGCATTCTATCATGACTTCACTTCACAGTTTTCGTATTTATAATGCCGAACATATGTGCAGTCCGGCCAGAGATTACCCCGAGGTATCCTCCTCTGGGTCCCTGAGCAATTCGGATATGAATTTGCTTCCGACGGCCACTACTCCTCAACCCGCGGACGACACGGAGGTGCTGTCCCAAAGGCTCCCAGAGCGGGGGGAGGTGACTCTGGAGACGCCCCGAGGCGGGGTCCCAGACGTCGGACACGCGGGGTTCAAGATCCCCACGGATCGTGTCGTCGAGAGCCACGGCCAGCCGGGCTATCAGCCAAACACAATTCCGGAACCTTCGATGGTTCCGGGCTCAATCGGGCGACCTCTCGCTAGGGAGGGTGAGCCGTCTGTGTCGCGGACTTCCGTTGTGCATGAGGCACCGGACGGTCTGCTGGAAGCGCTTTGCGGCGCTTCCCTGGATGAGGGGCACCGTACTCTTATGAGTACGGTGATTCAGAAGGTTTCGTCCACCAAGAGCGGACTAACCGAAGCTTGCACCAACCTCCTAATAGGCCTCGAGGTAAGTAATAAATATGTGCAAAATTACCACCCGATAGGTAGTAGCCCCTGATGCTCTGTTTGGCGTTCGGAAAGAAAAGCCGAGCAGAGGGTCAATTATAATCTGCAGGAGTCTAATCATAAGTATTATTGTGAATAAGCAGGCTGTGCTGCTTGCTGCTACTGCCCGTACTGCCGAGGTTGCCGATCTGAAGCGGGACCTGGAGCAGGCGCAAGGAGAGCTTGACCTCACGAAGAGGCAGCTCGAAGAGAACAAGGGTAAGTAATTCCCTCTCTTATGCATTTAAGGATAGGCAAAATTGGTGGGTCTAACACCTAAGTGTCGTGACCGTGTAACATGGAACACCGCCGAAGTGGCATCCCTGAAGAAGGCGCTGTCCGAGGCCGAAGACAGGGCAGCCTCGGAGCGTAAGGAGCGCGAGAAGCAAAGTGCTAGGGTGGGTGAGGTATAGCAAGAGCTCCAGGACCTCGGCAAGAAATGTGAGTCCGTGGAGCATGATCTGAAGGCGAAAGAGGCCGAGCTTGCGAAGGCCCTTACGAATTTAAAAGACACCAAGGCCGAAGCTGAGAAAGCACAACAGGAGATCCATGAGGCCAAGAAGATAGCAGCGGGTAAGAAGTTCTTTATGCAAAGCAAACATGTGGAGGAGGCGTTTCTTTTACTTACTCGAATTCAGTGCTCTCCAGGGGCATTCGCAGATGTGCCACGCAGCATATCAGACGCTGCAGAGTTCTACCGTGCCCAGGAGGGGAACTCAACGGAGAAGTTGTTCTCGTCCCAGTATGCTGGGGCCGAACACCCGATGCCTCTGAGTGACCAACTAAAGCAGTTGGTCGAACTCCATAGGGCAGCCGAACTGGCTATGAAAGGTTTCATAGTCCGGATGTGGCCTGGTGAGCTCATGCCCAGTAGCTACTTCGGCCTGATCAAGCGGATGGTGGATGCCTGCCCACGGCTTGAGGTGATCAAGCGATCCGTGTGCATCGAGGGTGCCCACCGGGCCCTTGCCCGCGTTAAAGTGCATTGGGGCAAGATGGATGCGGAGAAGCTGGTCAAGGACGGGCCGCCGGAGGGCAAGGCGCATCACCATCCCGAGTTGTACTATGATGGCGTTATGAAGGGCGCTTGTCTCATGGCCGACGAATGTACCAAGGACACCATTTTTGAATGAATTCACTTCTGTCATGTTTGTATTTTAAGGGCGAAGTTACTTGCGCTATGTAGCACTTTTGTTATTTAAAATATTACCTTCTGTGCGGCTGTTTATAAAATCCTGAAAGTAGGCCAGTCGTCAGCTTCCGCCCCCGCGTGACTAGCACTGGGGTGTTTGTGGAAAACCAGGACACTCTTTATCCAAATGTTTGGTCCCTTAAGGAGGTGTCCAGCGCAGCGAACGAGGCAATCGGACTATGCGGCTTTATAACTTTCACTTAGCCATAGAAGTCTATAATTTTAAATTTCGGCGAAGCCCCTAGAATCCGGAAGGCCGAATTGGGGCGCTATATACGCCTAGATCGGACAAAACCGATTTGTCGCCTAAAGCAGAAAATCTTTAAGGATTTTAGTACCTCTCGAACAGCTATTGGCTCTTGCCACATCATGTCGGTCAGTTTTCGGCTTTCTCTACTAAGGTGCTCGTCCGAAAGAACCGGGACACAATCACAGTAGTTCTCCCTGTGCTACCTTAGCCGATATAACGGAACGTAAGGCACCAAAACAAGGGAGCCGGGCTATCCAACTGTAGACCCAAGACATGATTCGGAGTTGATGCATATAATGCTATAAGTTCGGGGTGCCGCACTGTTTGAAGTGTTCGGACTTTATTTGCCATACTTCGGGCGCCATCAGAAGCCCCTGGCAAACTGGCCGTAACAAGGTGTACGGATGCAATATCAAATAAACATTTATAAGAGAAAAATACTCAAATAAAGATAATAAGCTGATGCTATATATAATCTCCCATTGACGAAAAATACGTTGAAGCGTATGTTTACAATGGATGCATTAAGCAGAGATAAAAAATAGGACTATTTGACATGTCCTATCCAGGGGCAAGTTGTGTACGGGAGATAAGGCAGGTATAATGATCGCAAATAGATTCCACCTGGGTTTTCTTATGTTCTTCATGTATGTTGCCTCCTTGGATGTCTCTCCCCTATGAGTCCGGCAATTCGGCTCTTCTGAGGATGCTACACTAACGCGGTGTCCTGAAAGGTAAGAGGGAAAGAGTATGAAGGTCTTTAGTGGTTACCCGCATTATCGACTGAGTCGTTGATGCGCCTCCGCCTATACCCAAGGTATCTTGAGTGCATAATTGTGTACGCGTGGCGCGAACACTGCTTTGGAGGGGCTTGAGCGGAGGCTGGACTGCTAATCACGATCTTGACGTTCCTGATGATCTTGTTGCGGGGTGCTCCGGACTCGTTTGACAGTGCTCGAAGTTGTCGCCGGATTGGTTTGTTGGAGGAGGCCGCATTGTACTTCTGCCGCGAGGGCTGCCGTATGCTCTTCTGTTCGAAGGGAGCGGTCCATATTTCGGTTGACAGTGATGACCCCATGCGGTCCCGGCATCTTGAGCTTGAGATATGCATAGTGTGGCACCGCATTGAATCTAGCGAATGTGGTTCGTCCGAGCAGTGCGTGGTAGCCACTGCGGAAAGGGACGATGTCGAAGATTAGCTCTTCGCTTCTGAAGTTGTCTGGGGATCCGAAGACCACTTCCAATGTTATAGAGCCCATGCAGCGGACCTCTACTCCAGGAATAACACCTTTAAAGGTAGTTTTGGTGGGCTTGATCCTTGAAGGATCAATGCCCATCTTGCGCACTGTGTCCTGGTAAAGCAGGTTCAGGTAGTTGCCGCCGTCCATAAGGACACGCATGAGGTGGAATCCGTCGATGATTGGGTCTAAGACCAATGCGGCTGAGCCGCCGTGACGGATGCCGGTAGGGTGATCCCTACGGTCAAAGGTGATCGGACAAGCTGACCATGGATTGAGCTTGGCGGCGACTGGCTCCATCGCATAGATGTCCCGTAGTGCCCGCTTCCGTTCCCGCTTGGGGATGTGGGTGGCGTAGATCATGTTGAACGTTTTCACCTGGGGGGGGGGGGATTTCTTTTGTCCCCCCGTATTCAGACGTCGGGGCTCATCGTCATCGTCGTTGTGCAACCCCTTGTCCTTGTTTTCGGTGTTTATCTTGCCGGCCTATTTGAACACCCAGTAGTCTCTATTGGTGTGGTTGGCTGGTTTATCTGGTGTGCCATGAATTTGGCACGAGCGCTCTAGTATGCGGTCCAGACTGGACGGTCCCTGATTATTTCTTTTGAACGGCTTTTTCCGCTGTCCGGACTTAGGTCCGCTGAATCCGGCGTTGATTGCCGTGTCTTCAGTGTTGTCGCCATTGTTCCGTCTCTTATGTCTGTTGCGACGTGGCTTGCCGTCAGCATCGCGGCCGTCCGAAGTGTCGAAATGTGGAGTGGTGCCGCTGCGAGCCAACCAGCTATCCTCACCCGCACAAAAACGGGTCATTAGGGTTGTGAGAGCTGCCATAGACTTAGGTTTTTCCTGGCCGAGGTGTCGAGCGAGCCACTCATCATGGATATTATGCTTAAAAGCCGCTAGGGCTTCGATGTCCGAACAGTCGACTATTTGGCTCTTTTTAGTGAGGAACTGAGTCCGGAATTTCCGGGCGGACTCTCCGGGCTATTGAGTAATGTGGCTCAGGTCATCGGCGTCCGGTGGTCGCACATATGTGCCCTGGAAGTTGTCAAGGAATGCATCCTCCAGGTTTTCCCAACTGCTAATGGAATTTGCTAGCAGGCTGTTTAACCAGTGCCGGGCTGGTCCTTTGAGCTTAAGGGGGAGATATTTGATGGCATGTAGATCATCTCTGCGGGCCATGTGAATGTGGAGAAGGAAATCTTCGATCCATACTGCAGGGTCTGTTGTGCCATCGTATGATTCGATGTTTACGGGTTTGAATCCTTCTGGGAATTCATGATCCATGACTTTGTCAGTGAAGCAGAGGGGGTGTGGGGCGCCTCTGTGCCGGGCTATGTGGCTATGCAGGTCGGATTGTTCTGGGTTGCTATGTTCGGCTCGGCCGGACTTGTTGATGATGTATCCAGCGCGACGGTCATCGTCGCACGCTGGGGCACACCCCCTCGATCCGTAGATCGATCTTGGCTGTCCTGCTTTGTTTTCCAGAATATCTTGCAGGTCGTGCCTGTTGCCCTTAGCCATATTGTATCGGCGTGGGGGTGCGGGCTGGTATCCGGGCTGGTGTCCCGTTTTATCCCGGCCACGGGGTGGCCGGTCAGCCGTTTGGCGTTCGAGTCCATATTCCTCGGCTGCCAGGACTTCAGTCCATCTATCTGTGAGCAGGTCTTGATCAGCTTGTAGTTGCTGCTGCTTCTTCTTCAGGCTCCTCGCAGTGGCTATAAGCCTACACTTGAAGCGCTCCTGCTCCACGGGATCCTCAGGCACGCCGAATTCGTCGTCGCCGAGGCTGATCTCGTCTTCGGAGGGGGGCATGTAGTTGTCTTCCTACGGGTATGCGTCTGTCACCTGTTCTTCTAGGCTGACCTGCTCATCTTCCTGTTCGGCCTCCTCAAAGGCGGCCTGGTCAGGGTCATATTCTTCTTCAGCACCATCCGGATTATTTTCGTCTTCGGGGCCGGTGTTGCTATGGTGGGGCTTGGAGCGGTGCCGACGACGCCCATTCTTTGATTTTCTTCCCGAGGGGTTGTCCTCTGTTGCCTCGTCGCCATTAGTTTCCTTCGGAGTGTCCACCATATATATATCATATGAGGAGGTGGCCGTCCACCGCCCGGTGAGCGGTGGCTCCTGTAATTCTCCTGCATCGTCGTCCATACCGTCAATGTCTTCGGAGTCGAAGTCAAGCACGTCGGTTAGATCATCGATCATGGCAGTGAAATGGGTGGTGGGTGGGCAACGAATTACATCGCTGTCTGCTTCCCACTCGAGCCGGACATAGTTCGACCTTGAGTCTCCTCACAAGGAGAGAGACTTCTGTTGGAAATATGCCCTAGAGGCAATAATAAATTAGTTATTATTATTATATTTCCTTGTTCATGATAATCGTTTATTATCCATGCTATAACTGTATTGATAGGAAACTCAGATATATGTGTGGATACATAGACAACACCATGTCCCTAGTAAGCCTCTAGTAGACTAGCTCGTTGATTAATAGATGGTTACGGTTTCCTAACCATGGACATTGGATGTCGTTGATAATGGGATCACATCATTAGGAGAATGATGTGATGGACAAGACCCAATCCTAAGCCTAGCACAAAGATCGTGTAGTTCGTATGCTAAAGCTTTTCTAATGTCAAGTATTATTTCCTTAGACCATGAGATTGTGCAACTCCCGGATACCGTAGGAATGCTTTGGGTGTACCAAACGTCACAACGTAACTAGGTGGCTATAAAGGTGCACTACGGGTATCTCCGAAAGTGTCTGTTGGGTTGGCACGAATCGAGACTGGGATTTGTCACTCCGTGTGACGGAGAGGTATCTCTGGGCCCACTCGGTAGGACATCATCATAATGTGCACAATGTGACCAAGGGGTTGATCACGGGATGATGTGTTACGGAACGAGTAAAGAGACTTGTCTGTAACGAGATTGAACAAGGTATCGGCATACCGATGATCGAATCTCGGGCAAGTACAATACCACTAGACAAAGGGAATTGAATACGAGATTGATTGAATCCTCGACATCGTGGTTCATCCGATGAGATCATCGTGGAACATGTGGGAGCCAACATGGGTATCCAGATCCCGCTGTTGGTTATTGGCCGGAGAGTAGTCTCGGTCATGTCTACGTGTCTCCCGAACCTGTAGGGTCTACACACTTAAGGTTCGATGATGCTAGGGTTATAAAGGAAGTTTGTATGTGGTTACCGAATGTTGTTCGGAGTCCCGGATCAGATCCCGAACGTCACGAGGAGTTCCGAAATGGTCTGGAGGTAAATATTTATATATGGGAAGTCCTGTTTTGGTCACCGGAAAAGTTTCGGGTTTTATCGGTAGTGTACCGGGACCACCGGGAGGGTCCCGGGGGTCCACCAAGTGGGGCCACCAGCCCCAGAGGGCTGCGTGGGCCAAGTGTGGGAGGGGACCAGCCCTAGGTGGGCTGGTGCGCCCCCCCACAAGGGCCCAAGGCGCCTAGGGTTTTGGGAGGGGGGCGCACCCACCTTTCTTGGGGGGGGCAAGTTTCCCCTCTCCCCCCTTGGCCGCACCCTAGATGGGATCTAGGGGCTGCCGCCTCCCTGGGGTGGAAATCCTAGAGGGGGCACAGCCCCCTCCCCCCCCCTATATATAGTTGAGGTCTAGGGGCTGCCCAATACATGAGTTTCTCTCCCTCTTGTCGCAGCCCTACCTCTCTCCCTCCTCGTCTCTTGCAGTGCTTGGCGAAGTCCTGCAGGATTGCCACGCTCCTCCACCACCACCACGCCGTCGTGCTGCTGCTGGACGGAGTCTTACCCAACCTCTCCCTCTCTCCTTGCTGGATCAAGGCATGGGAGACGTCACCGGGCTGTACGTGTGTTGAACGCGGAGGTGCCGTCCGTTCCGCACTAGGATCATCGGTGATTTGGATCACGATGAGTACGACTCCTTCAACCCCGTTCTCTTGAACGCTTCCGCTTAGCGATCTACAAGGGTATGTAGATGCACTCCTCTCTCTCGTTGCTAGTTTCTCCATGGATAGATCTTGGTGACTCGTAGGAATTTTTTTGAATTTATTCTATGTTCCCCATCAGTGGCATCATGAGCTAGGTCTATGCGTAGTTACTATGCACGAGTAGAACACAAAGAAGTTGTGGGCGTAGATGTTGTTAATTTTCTTTCCACTACTAGTCTTATCTTGCTTCGGCGGCATCGTGGCATGAAGCAGCCCGGACCGACCTTACACGTACGCTTACGTGAGACAGGTTCCACCGACTGACATGCACTAGTTGCATAAGGTGGCTAGCGGGTGTCTGTCTCTCCCACTTTAGTTAGAGCAGATTCAATGAAAAGGGTCCTTGTGAAGGGTAAATAGAAATTGGCATATCACGTTGTGGTTTTACGTAGGTAAGAAACGTTCTTGCTAGAACACCTATAGAAGCCACATAAAAACTTGCAACAACAATTAGAGGACATCTAACTTGTTTTTGCAGCAAGTATTTTGTGATGTGATATGGCCAAAGGATGTGATGAATGATATATGTGATGTATGAGATGATCATGCTCTTGTAATAGGAATCACGACTTGCATGTCGATGAGTATGACAACCGGCAGGAGCCATAGGAGTTGTCTTTATTTTGTATGACCTGCGTGTCATTGAAGAACGCCATGTAAATTACTTTACTTTATTGCTAAACGCGTTAGCCATAGAAGTAGAAGTAGTCGTTGGCGTGACAACTTCATGAAGACACGATGATGGAGATCATGGTGTCATGCCGGTGACGATGATGATCATGGAGCCCCGAAGATGGAGATCAAAAGGAGCAAAATGATATTGGCCATATCATCTCACTTTTTGATTGCATGTGATGTTTATCATGTTTATGCATCTTATTTGCTTAGAACGGCGGTAGTAAATAAGATGATCCCTCGCAATAATTTCAAGAAAAGTGTTCCCCCTAACTGTGCACCATTGCGAAGGTTTGTTGTTTCGAAGCACCACATGATGATCGGGTGTGATAGATTCTAACGTTCGAATACAACGGGTGTAAGCCAGATTTACACACGCAATACACTTAGGTTGACTTGACGAGCCTAGCATGTACAGACATGGCCTCGGAACACGGAAGACCGAAAGGTCGATGAGTCATATAGAAGATATGATCAACATGAAGATGTTCACCGACGTTGACTAGTCCGTCTCACGTGATGATCGGACACGGCCTAGTTGACTCGGATCATGTAATCGCTTAGATGACTAGAGGGATGTCTATCTAAGTGGGAGTTCATAAGATGAACTTAATTATCCTGAACATAGTCAAAAGATCTTTGCAAATTATGTCGTAAGCTCACGCTTTAGTTCTACTGTTTAGATATGTTCCTAGAGAAAAATTTAGTTGAAACTTGATAGTAGCCATTATGCGGACTAGGTCCGTAAACCGAGGATTGTCCTCGTTGCTTCGTAGAAGGCTTATGTCCTTAATGCACCGCTCAGTGTGCTGAACCTCGTACGTCGTCTGTGGATGTTGCGAACATCTGACATACACGTTTTGATAACTACGTGATAGTTTAGTTAAACGGTTTAGAGTTGAGGCACCAAAGACGATTTCAAAATGTCGCAGAACATATGAGATGTTTCGAGGGCTGAAATTGGGATTTCAGGCTCGTGCCCACGTCAAGAGGTATAAGACCTCCGACGAGTTTCTTAGCCTGCAAACTAAGGGAGAAAAGCTCAATCGCTGAGCTTGTGCTCAGATTGTCTGAGTACAACAATCACTTGAATCGAGTGGGAGTTGATCTTCCAGATGAGATAGTGATGTTTTCTCCAAAGTCATTGCCACCAAGCTGCTAGAGCTTCGTGATGAACTATAACATATCAGGGATAGATATGATGATCCTTGAGATATTCGCGATGTTTGACACCGCAAAAGTAGAAATCAAGAAGGAGCATCAATCGTTGATGGTTGGTGAAACCACTAGTTTCAAGAAGGGCAAGGGAAAGAAGGGATACTTCATGAAACGGTAAATCAGCTGCTGCTCTAGTGAAGAAACCCAAGGTTGAACCCAAACCCGAGACTAAGTGCTTCTGTAATATGAGGAACAGCCACTGGAGCAGAATTACCCTAGATACTTGGTAGATGAGAAGGCTTGAAAGGCCGAATGAAGTGTATTGGATATACATTATGTTAATGTGTACTTTACTAGTACTCCTAGTAGCACCAGGGTATTAGATACCAGTTCGATTGCTAAGTGTTGGTAACTCAAAATAAAAGCTATGGAATAAACAGAGACTAGCTAAAGGTGAGCTGACGATATGTGTTGGAAGTTTTTCCAAGCTTGATGTGATCAAGCATCGCACGCTCCCTCAACCATTGAGATTAGTGTTAAACCTAAATAATTTTTATTTGGTGTTTGCGTTGAGCATAGACATGATTGGATTACGTCTATCGCAATACGGTTATTCATTTAAGGAGAATAATGGTTACTCTGTTTATTCGAATAATACCTTCAATGGTCTTGCACCTAAAATGAATGGTTTATTGAATCTCGATCGTAGTGATACACATGTTCATGCCAAAAGATATAAGATAGTAATGATAGTACCACCTACTTGTGGCACTGCCATGTAAGTCATATTGGTATAAAACGCATGAAGAAGCTCCATGTTGATGGATCTTTGGACTCACTCGTTTTTGGAAAAGTTTGAGACATGCGAACCATGTCTATTGGTGTATATGCATGAAGAAACTCCATGCAAATGGACCGTTTGGACTCACTTGATTTTGAATCACTTGAGACATGCAAATCATACCACATGGGCCAGATGACTGAAAGCCTCGTTTACAGTAAAATGGAACAAGAAAGCAACTTGTTGGAAGTAATAAATTTTGATGTGTGCAGTCCAATGAGTGTTGAGGCACGCAGTGGATATCGTTATGTTCTTACTTCACGGGCGATTCGAGTAGATACTGAGTATATTTACTTGATGAAACACAAGTCTGAATTGTTGAATGGTTCAAGTAATTTCAGAGTGAAGTTGAAGATCATCGTGACAAGAGGATAAAATGTCTATGATATGATCATAGAGATGAGTATCAGAGTTACGAGCTTTTGCACACAATTGAGACATTGTGGAAATTGTTTCACAATTAATACCGCCTGGAACACCATAGTGTGATGGTGTGTCCGAACATCGTAGTTGCACCCTATTGGATATGGTGCGTACCATGATGTCTCTTATCGAATTACCACTATCGTTCATGGGTTAGGCATTAGAGACAACCGCACTCACTTTAATAGGGCACCACGTAATTCCGTTGAGACGACACCGTTTGAACTATGGTTTGGAGAAACCTAAGTTGTCGTTTCTTAAAAAGTTTGGGGCTGCGACGCTTATGTGAAAAGTTTCAGGTTGATAAGCTCGAACCCAAAGCGGATAAAATGCATCTTCATAGGACACCCAAAATAGTTGGGTATACCTCCTACTTCAGATCTGAAAGCAATAGGGATTGTTTCTTGAATCGGGTCCTTTCTCGAGGAAAAGTTTGTCTCGGAAAGTTGAGTGGGAGCATGGTGGAGACTTGATGAGGTTATTGAACCACCACTTCAACTAGTGTGTAGCAGGGCACAGGAAGTTGTTCCTGTGGCGCCCACACCAATTGAAGTAGAAGCTTATGATAGTGATCATGAAGTTTCGGATCAAGTAACTACCGTACCTCATAGGGTGACAAGGATGCGTACTACTTCAGAGTGGTACAGTAATCCTGTCTTGAAGGTCATGTTGCTAGACAACAATGAACCTACGAGCTATGGAGAAGCGATGGTGGGCCCATATTCTGACAAATGGTTAGAAGCCATGAAATCCGAGATAGGATCCATGTATCAGAACAAAGCATGGACTTTGGTGGACTTGCCCGATGTTCGGCAAGCCATTAAGATAAACGGATCTTTAAGAAGAAGACGGACGTGGACGATAATGTCACCGTCTATGAAGCTCGACTTGTGGCAAAGAGTTTTTCACAAGTTCAAAGAGTTGACTACGATGAGATTTTCTCATTCGTAGCGATGCTTAAGTCCGTCGGAATCATGTTAGCATTAGCTGCATTTATGAAATCTGGCAGATGGATGTCAAAACAAATTTCCTTACCAGTTTTCGTAAGGAAAGGTTGTATGTGATACAACCATAAAGGTTTTGTCGATCCTAAGGATGCTAAAAGGTATGCTAGCTCCAACGATCCTTCTAAGGACTGGAGTAAGCATCTCAGAGTTGGAATATACGCTTTGATGAGATGACCAAAGATTTTGGGTTTATACAAAGTTTATGAGAAACTTGTATTTCCAAAGAAGTCAGTGGGAGCAATATAGATTTTCTGATAAGTATATGTTGTAAACATATTGTTGATCAGAAATGTTGTAGAGTTTCTAGAAAGCATAAAGGGTTGATTGAAAGGAGTTTTTCAAGGGAAAACCTGGATTAAATTGCTTGAACATTGAGCATCAAGATCTATGAGGATAGATCAAAAACGCTTAATGGTACTTTCAAATGAGCACATACCTTAACATGATCTTAAGGGTGTTCAAGATGGATCAGTCAAAGAAGGAGTTCTTGCCTGAGTTGTAAGGTATGAAGTTAAGACTTAAAGCTCGACCGCGGCAGAGTAGAGAGAAAGGACGAAGGTCGTCCCCTATGCTTAGACGTAGGCTCCATAGTATGTTGTGCTGTGTACCGCACCTGATGTGTGCCTTGCCACATGTCTGGCAAGAGGGTACAAAGGTGATCAAGGATTGGATCACCAGACAGCGGTCAAAATTGTCCTTGGAGTAATAAGGACATGTTTCTCGATTATGGAGGTGATAAAGAGTTCGGCATAAAGGGTTACGTCGATGCAAGCTTTAACACCTATCCGAATGACTCTGAGTAGCAAACCGGATACGTATAGTGGAGCAACCATTTGGAATAGCTCCAAGTGGAGCGTGGAAGCAGCATTTACAATATGACCTAGAGATTTGCGAAGTACATACAGATCTGAATGTTGCAGACCCGTTGACTAAAACCTCTCTCACAAGCAAAACATGATCAAACCCCAAAACTCATTGAGTCTTAATCACATGATGATGTGAACTAGTTTAGTGACACTAGTAAACTCTTTGGATGTTGGTCACATGGCGATGTGACCTGTGAGTGTTAATCACATGGCGATGTGAACTAGATTATTGACTCTAGTGCAAGTGAGAGTCTGTTGGAAATATGCCCTGGAGGCAATAATAAATTAGTTATTATTATTATATTTCCTTGTTCATTATAATCGTTTATTATCCATGCTATAATTGTATTGATAGGAAACTCAGATACATGTGTGGATACATAGACAACACCATGTCCCTAGTAAGCCTCTAGTAGACTAGCTCGTTGATCAATAGATGGTTCCTATCAATCATGTCCACGTGTCTCCCGAACCCGTAGGGTCTACACACTTAAGGTTCGATGACACTAGGGTTATAAAGGAAGTTTGTATGTGGTTACCGAATGTTGTTTGGAGTCCCGGATGAGATCCCAGACGTCACGAGGAGTTCCGGAATGGTCCGGAGGTAAAGATTTATATATGGGAAGTCCTGTTTTGGTCACCGGAAAAGTTTCAGGTTTTATCGGTAATGTACGGGGACCACCGGGAGGGTCCCGGGGGTCCACCAAGTGGGGCCACCGGCCCCAGAGGGCTGCATGGGCCAAGTGTGGGAGGGGACCAGCCCCAGGTGGGCTGGTGCGCCCCTCACAAGGGCCCAAGGCGCCTAGGGTTTTGGGAGGGGGGCGCACCCACCTTTCTTGGGGGGCAAGTTTCCCCTCTCCCCCCTTGGCCGCACCCTCGATGGGATCTAGGGGCTGCCGTCTCCCTTGAGGTGGAAACCCTAGAGGGGGCGTAGCCCCCTCCCCTCTCCCTATATATAGTTGAGGTCTAGGGGCTGCCCAATACAAGAGTTTCTCTCCCTCTTGGCGCAGCCCTACCTCTCTCCCTCCTCGTCTCTTGCGGTGCTTGGCGAAGCCCTGCAGGATTGCCACGCTCCTCCACCACCACCACGCCGTCGTGCTGCTGCTGGATGGAGTCTTCCCCAACCTCTCCCTCTCTCCTTGCTGGATCAAGGCATGGGAGACATCACCGGGCTGTACGTGTGTTGAACGCGGAGGTGCCGTCCGTTCGGCACTAGGATCATCGGTGATTTGGATCACGATGAGTACGACTCCTTCAACCCCGTTCTCTTGAACGCTTCCGCTTAGCGATCTACAAGGGTATGTAGATGCACTCCCCTCTCTCACGTTGCTAGTTTCTCCATGGATAGATCTTGGTGACTCGTAGGAAATTTTTTGAATTTCTGCTACGTTCCCCAACAACTTCAACAAGTCCAGCATGTCGCCGAAGGGCGAGTGCTAAAAGACGTCCGCCGCGGTGAACTCCATCACCGGAGCCCAACCATGATTGGCGGGCTCGGGGGCACGCGGACTGGAACCTATATCCGGATATGAATCCGGGGGTCCGAAGTCACAGGCTCCCTCAGAGGCGAGACCTGTGTTCGGCTCCATCGCCGATGAGGGTACGGCCTGCGGGGCGGGGTCCAGCGCTCCGTCCTTGGGCGAAGCAACCTGCCCCGGATTTAGATCCGAGGCCTCTGCAGGGGTGATATCCTGAGCAACGTGTGACACCAGGTCTAAGCCATGCTCATCGTGACTGTTCGGCGCTCCTGGCGCTGGCCCGAATTCATCGAAGATCAAGTCTCCGCGGATATACGCCGTGTTGTTCAGGTTTCCGAAACTGATTTTATGGCCGGGGGCATAGCTATCGGTCTGCTCCAGGCGGCCAAGCGAATCGGCCCGCAGCATGAAGCCGCCGAACATGAAGATCTGTCCGGGGAGGAAAGTTTCACCCTGGACAACATCGTTAATGACGATTGAAGGAGCCATCGATCCTGACAGCGACGACACAGAGGAACTCTCAATGAAAGCACCAATGTCGGTGTCAAAACCGGCGGATCTCGGGTAGGGGGTCCCGATCTGTGCGTCAAGGCTGATGGTAACAGGAAGCAAGGGACACAGATGTTTACCCAGTTTCGGGCCCTCTTGATGTAGGTAAAACCCTACTTCCTGCTTGATTAATAGTGATGATATGGGTAGTACAAGAGTAGATCTACCACGAGATCGTAGAGGCTAAACCCTAAGAGCTAGCCTATGATGGTATGAATGTAACTGTGATCGGCCTTCTAAGGACCAACCTCTCCGGTTTATATAGACACTGGAGAGGGCTAGGGTTTACATGGAGTCAGTTTCAAGGATGGAAATATAATATCCAGATCGCCAAGCTTGCCTTCCACGCCAAGGAAAGTCCCATCCGGACACGGGCCAAAGTCTTGAGTCTTGTATCTTCACGCTTCAATAGTGGGGATGTTGTACACAGTCCGGCTATCCGGATACCCCCTAATCCATGACTCCCTCAGTCCTTCCCAAGCTCGAGGTCCATGTGCGCCATCACGTTCAGCTTAGCGGATCAGCTCAAGTGTGCGGCTACAGCCGGTGTCCTCCAAATGCTTTGTTCCCAGTCATCAGCAATGTGCAAGTTACCAGGACCCTCATCGATGGCGGTGCTAGGCTCAACGTTCTATCCGTTGAGACGTTCAACAATCTCCAATTGCCATATGATCAGCTTCAGCGAACCAAGCCTTTCTCAGGAGTCACTGACGGCTCCACCACCCCGATAGGGCAGGTTCGCCTCCCTGTCACCTTCGGGTAACGCAAGAACTACTGTACTGAGCTCATCGACTTCGATGTTGCCCACATTCACCTGCCATACAATGCCATCCTCGGGTATCCATCCCTGGCCAAGTTCGTGGCAGTGACTCACCATAGTTACATTGTCCTCAAGATGTCGGGAAGCGGAGGAGTCATCACAGTCCCCTGCGAAGAGAAAGATGCGGTGTGCTCCCTTGAGCGTGCCTTCCAAGCTGCGTTAGTCAAGGACCCAGACAGCAAGAGCGGGAACCCTCTCGAGGCAGTTCCCAAGAAGAAGAAGACATCACCCACCTCAAGGCCTCAGGAGGCAGGCATCTCCAAAGGCGCTACGTCAGGATCTCCGCCCGTCCAAGGGGCGCCTCCCTCCGTCGCATAGGAAGGCACGCCCGGCGCCCTCCTCAGGCAAGGCTCGGGGGCTCTCTCCTGGAGGGCCTCTGACTTTGCCAAGATCACAAGGGAGGCGCTCGGGCACCACCTTGAGGCGTGCTTCGCGGCACGTTTCTCTCAGGAAGGCATGAGGCAAGGAGGGCCCAACCCTCAGGAGTTCATCACCAAGGTCATTCAGGAGCTGCAGGAATTAAGAGTCATGCGCGGCGATCGCTGCCTACCCGGCGTAGCTCCCCATCCAGGCGAGGATGGCGGGCTGCGCATCTGCATCGACTACCCAGGGCTCAACCGAGCAGCGTCTCAGGAGCATTTCTGGCCTTCGCACGTGGGACGCTGCGAGGGTCCACCACACAGCTATGTTTGCATGCCTTTCGGCCTGCCGAATGCGGCTGCTGCTCACCAGCACCTAATACGGAGCATTCTGGAGGCTCAGGAGGCCAGGCACCACGCGGTCCTGGCGGAGATGGAGATGGTCCTCGAAGAGCCGCTTGGACCCCCAGAGCCTCCTGAGGCTCAGGGCTCTGATGGCTCGTGAGGATCGGCTTCTTCACCGCACATCGTCAACTACCTCAACACCAGCTCTACAACGGTATCAGGTGACATCTTTCGAGTTGCATTTCAGCTGGGAGCACCCTCAGGGCTGCATTATTCCCAGGTCGCGTGGGTCTGTCCCTCGGGCTGCATCATCCCCAAGCCACTCGGGCCTGACCCAGTGGCATGTATCCTTCATGCATCCATCTAAGCTGATTTGCCTTTCATGCTTAACCCGCTTGTGACAATCGCCTGCTCGATTGACACCTACCTTTGGAGCCGCTTGCACTGGCACGACGCTTGCGCATGGGTCCATCCCTGCAGCGTTGACAAATCTGAGTGGTCGAGCTCTGGCCCGCGGAAGCCCCGCAAGCGTCACCTCACCAGGCCCTCAGTGCCCTCCCCGCTCACTCGGAGCAACCAATGGCTGGCCGGCAATCGTAATGGCAACCCTTGCTTCTCTCCTGTTGGTTTACAGGGTCTACGTGAGGAATAATGTAGGGGCGTCACGAGCTCTCTCTCCCTTACCCGTACGATCCGCTCACGCATTAAAAGGGGGCTCCTGAGCATCGCGACTCAGGAGCTCTTACTGGCTCTCCAGCCCTCACCCCCTGGACTTGTCCACAGCATCGCGACCTGGCATACCAGCGGCGGTTGAGCTCGGTCGAGGGCCGGGACCTGAGACGTAGAGCACAAAGGAGAATGCGGAGAAGGGAGGAGAAGCTCGTGAATGCCTGACCCAGCTACATTCCAGCTGCCGACGTGCAAGTCCGGCATCTCGCGAAGCGACGGCCCCATGCTTTCGAGATAAGTCCCGCTCCTAGAATGGTAATTGATGCGGCGCCAAACCTCCACCTAATGCATCTCTATGACGGCAACGTTGCCTTCCTTTCTCGCCTTTTGGTGGCTGCTTGAGCGCTAAAGGGGACCTCCTGAGCATCGCGCCTCAGGGGCTCTTACTGGATCTCGGGCCACTCACCTCCTGGCCTTGACCACGGCACCGCGAACTGGCATACCAGCGACGGCTGAAGCCTGCCTGGGGACCGGGACCTGTCAGTGTAGAGCACTAGGTCGTCGCGAGGTTAGAAAGGAGGAACCAAGCCGGAACAGGACAAGCATTTGCATCACTTCTTAATAAGGATAAAACCAACAAAAGACACTGTCGACGCTTTACATGCCCCCACGGGGTATTTCCTTGATTCCTCGCAGGGAACAAAAGGTGCTAATCCCGAGGAGCCCTACCTAAACGCGCCTCCACGGCCGACGCCATCATCAACAGTGGGCCACGAGGGGCTGGCGCCAACCCCATCCAAATCAGCCGCGCCGGCGGCCTGATGCAGCTGCCTTGCTCTGGGCGCAACGTGAGCTCGGGGGCTCGTAGTTGTCGTCACTCGTCTCCGGAGTCACGAGAAGCTCAGGAGAGTCGCTGGACTCCCCAGCATCTCAACTACTGCCAGAGGAGCCGCTGGGGAAGTGGAGGGCAGGCCTAGCCCTTGCCACACCAACGTCCTGGCCGCCTCCTCTAGGGCAGCACTCTAGCCGGCGTCCTTCCATGCCGAAGACCTTGAAGAGCATCAGCGAGGCGCCGTCATATTCGAGATGAATCACGAGGGCACCTCCTGTTCGGCAGACCCGGGCGATCTCGCCCCAGCCCCGGGTCATGTAGACCTTGCCCGGAGCGACAACCTCAACCTCTGCTCCGGTCGCCGAGGTACCGCAGTTGGCGTGCTGAGACAGAGCTCGAGAGGCCCCCTCGGCGGCATCTCGAAGGCGAAGAAGGGAGGAAAGCTGATCCAGGAGCTTGGAGGCATGGGGGCGTGGAGCACAAACTCGCGAGAGGAGTCCGCGACATGGACTCCAGGAGCAACGACGCGCACCGCCGTGACTCGTCATCGTCGCCGACGGTGCAGTCAGCGCCGCTTGGTGTCTCATTCTCTAAGGCCCTCAGCCCGGGCATACAGAGGTAGAGGAAACCCAGGAGGTGGCCGCTTGTACCAGGGCCTCGACGTCTCCGGCCGAGCAACCTCGTCGTGGCGGCCGGGGACCGGCCATTTCTTCAGCGGGAGCGGGTCTGGCCCCTCTCGGGGGGCCTTTCCTTTCTCCTCGGCTGAGAGCCGGCGGATCGGTGCCATTGGCGACAAGATAGAGAAGGAGCAAGGAAGAAGGAGCGAGCAGAGCGAGAAGAGATGGATTGTGGGGGCTCATGCCTCTCCGTACTTATAATCCATAGGAGGCCAACCGTCGGCCTCCACGATCGCAGGTAATCATGACCCTTTTTGCATGTAGCAGGGACTCGTCAAATCGAGCAGTTGCCGAGGCAGCATGGGGAAGCGGAGATGCCCATGTCCAATCAACCGCCACGCGGCGATCAAGGCCGCAGGCTGTTGGGGCCCGCGGCGCTCCGCACTTGCCCCTTCGCTTCGCTGCTAAGCCAAGTCCGAGCGCGCCTTGGGCCCGGGGGCTACTGTCGGCGTTCTGGGAACAGGGGTCCCTAGACTTGCCTGACTGCGGCCTGCGGCGTGGCTCAAGCAGAGGCCCAGTACGGCCCGTCTACATCCACCTAAGCTGAAGACCCTCGCGAGGGGGCAAGCCTCGCGGGGCGGGTGACGCAAGGCTTCCTCAGGGACGGCCTCACCAGGCAGGCTCACGAGGAGGAGGAGAGATCAAGGCGAGGGGCACCTCGCGAGGTGCACATGACGCAAGCCATGACGATCAAGACCAGGCGGGCGCCAAGCGGGCGCCAGCCTGTGCAGTGTCCTCGTTTTCTCTTTGGTGTAAAGGGGGCAAGAGCAGGCACGGAGTACCAAGGCATCAAGCAAAGATTACCATTTCAGTGCAACGAGACCAAGACCAGCAGAGCGGCAGGACGGAGGTCACCGTGGAGCCCAAGACGGCATCATCGCCAGTGCCTTTGGCAGTCGAAGACCAACTTTAACCAGGATAACTTATACTGGTCGTTCCCCTTCAAAATGGCCGTTGTTGGCTCCCTTCCCGCTCAATATTTGGGAAGAGGACCAGGGCCTCTATATATAGGGCTAGTCACCACAGTAGATGGGGATCTCATCTCATCCAGAGACGATCGAATCCTTCCCAAGCAGAACACCGCACCAGCCCAAGAACACCTCTCGCGAGGCTGTTCTTCCTCTGTACTGTTCATCATCAGCCCCTGAGGCAATCCACCACACCACAAACTAGAGTAGGGTATTACACCACAACGGTGGCCCGAACTAGTATAAACCTTGTGTCCCTTGTGTTCATCGTGTAGCTTAGATTCACGGCGAGGCGTTGGGACGTGGATCGGTAGGGGGAAGATCTTCGCACGCACCCCAGAGTTTGAACCTTAAGGGTTTTACCGGAACCCAATATCCGACAGTACCTTGCTGCCAGACTTATGGCAAGGCACACATCAGGTCTGGTACACATCATAGCATACATGATAGAACCTATGGCTGAGGCATAGGGAATGACTTTTTTTTCTCTCCATCTTCTGCAGTGGTCGGGCTTTGAGTCTGACTCAACTTCACACGTTGTAACACAGGCAAGAACCCTTTCTTTGACTGATCCATTTTGAACTTCTTCAAAACTTTATCAAGGTATGTGCTTTGTGAAAGTCCTATTAAGCGGCTCGATCTATGTCTATATATCTTTACGCCCAATATATAAGCAGCTTCACCGAGGTCTTTCATTAAAAAATTCTTATTCAAGTATCCTTTTATGCTATCCAAAAATTCTAGATCATTTCCAATCAACAATATGTCATCCACAT
This sequence comes from Triticum aestivum, assembly GCF_018294505.1. Taxonomy (NCBI): domain Eukaryota; kingdom Viridiplantae; phylum Streptophyta; class Magnoliopsida; order Poales; family Poaceae; genus Triticum; species Triticum aestivum. The sequence goes on along the minus strand of NC_057804.1, from coordinate 395,822,970 downwards.
ATAATATGAGAAATTCTACAGAGCTCCCACTCACTTTCTTGTAAATACAGGCTTTTCCGTAAGTATGTATAAAACCATATGCTTTGATCACCTCATCAAAGCGTGTATTCCAACTCCGAGATGCTTGCACCAGTCCACAGATGGATCCCTGGAGCTTGCACACTTTGTTAGCACCTTTAGGATCAACAAAACCTTCTAGTTGCATCATATACAACTCTTCTTTAAGAAATCCATTAAGGAATGTAGTTTTGACGTCCATTTTCCAGATTTCATAATTATAAAATGTGGCAATTGCTAACATGATTCGGAATTACTTAAGCATCGCTACGGGTGAGAAAGTATTATCGTAGTCAACTCCTTGAACTTGTCGAAAACCTTTTGCGACAAGTCGATCATTGTAGATAGTAACATTACCATCAGCGTCAGTCTTCTTCTTGAAGATCCATTTATTCTCAATGGCTTGCCGACCAGCGGGCAAGTCCTCCAAAGTCCACGCTTTGTTCTCATACATGGATCATATCTCAGATTTCATGGCCTCAAGCCATTTATCAGAATCTAGGCTCATCATAGCTTCTTCATAGTTCGTAGGTTCGCCTTGGTCTAATAACATGACTTCAAGAACAGGATTACCGTACCACTCTGGTGCGGATCATGCTCTGTTCGACCTACGAGGTTCAGTAGTAACTTGATCTGAAGTTTCATGATCATTATCGTTTGCTCCTCTCTAGTTGGTGTAGGCATCATGGGAACAGTTCTCTGTGATGTGCTACTTTCCAATTTGAGAGAAGGTACAATTAAATCATCAAGTTCTAGTTTCCTTCCACTCGCTTCTTTTGATAGAAACTACTTCTCTAGAAAGGTTCTATTCTTGGCAACAAAGATCTTGCCTTCGGATCTATGGTAGAAGGTGTACCCAATTGTTTTCTTAGGGTATCCTATGAAGACACACTTCTTCGATTTGGGTTCGAGTTTATCAGGATGAAGCCTTTTGACATAAGTGTCGCAACCCCAAACTTTAAGAAACAACAGCTTAGGTTTCTTGCCAAACCACAGTTCATACGGTGTCGTATCAACAGATTTAGACAGTGCCTTACTTAACATGAATAATGTGTCTGTCTCTAATGCATAACCCCAAAACAATAGTGGTAAATCGGTAAGAGACATCATAGATTGCACCATATCTAATAAAGTACGGTTACGATGTTCGGACACACCATTACGCTATGGTGTTCTAGGTGGTGTGAGTTGTGAAACAATTCCACATTGTTTTAAATGAAGGCCAAACTCGTAACTCAAATATTCACCTCCGTGATCAGATCGTAGAAACTTTTATTTCTTGTTATGATGATTCTCCACTTCACCCTGAAATTATTTAAACTTTTCGAATGTTTCCGATTTGTGTTTCATCAAGTAGATTTACCCATACCTACTCAAATCATCTGTGAAGGTCAGAAAATAATGATACTCGCCGCGTGCTTCAACACTCATCGGTCCGCATACATCAGTATGTATTATTTCCAATAAGTCATAAGCTCACTCCATTGTTCCGGAGAATGGAGTTTTAGTCATCTTGCCCATGAGGCATGGTTCGCAAGTATCAAATGATTCATAATCAAGTGATTCCAAAAGTCCATCTGCATGGAGTTTCTTCATGTGCTTTATACCAATATGACCTAAATGGGAGTGCCACAAGTATGTTGCACTATCATTATCAATTTTGCATCTTTTGGCATCAATATTATGAATATGTGTATCACTACGATCGAGATTCAACAAGAATAGACAACTCATCAAGGGTGCATGACCATAAAAGATATTACTTATATAAATAGAACAGCCATTATTCTATGATTTAAATGAATAATCGTCTCGCAATAAACCAGATCCATACATAATGTCCATGCTCAAAGCGGGCACCAAATAACAATTATTGAGGTCTAAAACTAATCCAAAGGTAGTTGTAGAGGCACTACAAAAAAATATGCTTCCGTGATGATACGTGTTTATCACAGTAGGTCGTGTTTTTTGTCATGCATGTACATCCATGACGATTTTATGACAGAATCAAGATAGTCATACTTGTGCTGTCATAGAAGTGTTCCATGACATTACCAAAATTATCATCACGGAAGTGTCCACTTCCATGATGATAAATTGCGCGTCACAGAAGTGCTTTCTTCAAGGGTGACCGACACCTGGCATCCACCGTAACGGAACGCCGTTAAGCTATCTGGTCCGGTTTTGGATCCGATAACCCGTTAACAGCCCCGACCAATGGGGATTTTCCACGTGTAAAATCATCATTGGCTGGAGGAAACACATGTCGGCTCACCGTTGGGATAGATGTCATCCACTCATTGGACCGAAGGCGCCTATGATACGGCGACACGTGGCACAGCCCAACAGAGGCCCATTCCCGTGAGAAGGTCGGCCCGTTTGACTGGGTCAAAAGGTGGTGGGCCGGCCCACAGAAAGCCTGTTAACGGCATGTTCGCATATAGCCCACTTACAGCCCACTAACCCAGGGCCCGTTACGACCTCTCTGAATTAGGCCCAGTAGCGTCATCTGGGCCGTCCAATATGATTCCAGCCCGTTTTAACTTCCGGCCCATGTGTGGCCCATGACTTTTTTCGTCCCATATGAGGCCCTTTGTAACTCTTGGCCCATTATCGGCCCGTGGTCAAACTGGCCCGTAATGAACAGTGTATCACTTTATACCCATTAACAACCTGTTATTCCATTGGGCCGTTTCCAGCCCAAGTTATCTTTCAGCCTTCTCAGGGCCCATTCATTCTTGGGCTCATTTGCAGCATTCGGTTACATACGGCCCGTTACTGTCATTTTCTGCTTGTGGGCCAAATTCAGCCCGTCGTTACAATTGGCCCGTTTGCGGACTGTTAATACATTGAGCCGTTTTCATGTCAAAAAAACCCGTTGGGCTGTTTTCATAGAGTTATCAAATACGGCCTATTAACGGCTCGTTATGGTCCATGAATAGTACGTCCCATGATTGGCGAAATGATGATACGCCCCGTAGAAGGCCCATGGATCCTACTGCCCGTATGAGGCCTATGGATAGTACGGCCCGTAGAAGGCCCATGGATTGTACGGCCCGTAGAAGGCCCATGGACCCTACGGCCCATAGAAGGCCCATGAATCCTAAGGCCCGTATATAAGGCCAATGGATCCTACGGCCTTTATAGAAGGCCAATGGATCCTACGGCTGGAAAAAGGCCCATGGATCATACGGCCTACAGGAGGCCCGTGGTTACAACAGTCCGTGTGTTGCCATGACTATTTTAGCCTAGTTACCAAAAATAGGCTATTCTGGCCACTAGAAAACACAGAAAAAGAACTGCAGTGACTACAAGCAAACAACTAAACAAGACAATAAGGAAATAAATAAGCAAGCAATTAATGCTAGCCTATTACCGCTATTACACATATTACATCCACTGGGCATCAAAGTTCGCTAGTAGTGCAAATATAGGGAACAAAGCAGCATATTACATACACTAGCCGTCAAAATTGGCCACCAGTGCAAATAAATGCGGCAGCAAAACAAGAGCATAACTGAAACAACTTCAGAAGAGCTCAAGAAACGTTATCCTGGGTATCCACCATGCTGGCAATAAGCTTAGCAAGCTTATTAGCTTTGTCCTGTTTGGCGCTAAAATTCTCAAACGCTTGCTCTTGCACCAGAAAGTATGCATCTGAATGCTCCAGGGACTTCTGCAGTCCTTCCACTTCTTGTTGCAGCACAACTGATCGATGTCTTTCAGCTTGTAGTTGAGACTCAAGAAACCGAACTGATTCAGACAGTGAGCTTGAATAGCTTGTGCAAGCGGTAGTGGCCAGTAACTTGAACACTAATCCAAGACAGGACTTTGGGGTTGTCTCACTGTCTTCAAGATAGTCTTCCTTAGCTGTTTTATCAGCTTTGTTGGAGATCAACAAGGAGGTGTCACTATCCTAAACCTTATCCGCATTACTTCCTTTACCATTGCTTAATAAGGCACTCTTCCCCAATATTCTAACAGCATTCTAAAAGAAGAAACAAGCAGACACATAACAAGTTTAGCATGTACTAGTTTATGAAACTCATCTCGGTGAACCAGTTCATTAGTAAGGTGGGCAGGATTAAACTACCAAGTCTTCTATTGCCAAGTACTAGTACATAATAAAAGCATCAAACAAACATATATCTATGTCCTATGGTCACTGCATTGTCTTGCCAAATAAAAATAGAGACACAGTACAAATCATATCAGTTCAAGACAAAGCAGCAGTGAAAGAATACAAAGCGTGGGAAACTACATGGCACAACAAGATTTCAGATGGGTACCACGAGTCTACATGTACAACAACACTATTGGCTCTGTTGTGATGCTAGTAATGTGCATGATATGAAAGTCAACTGTATACACAATTGAAATTGAAATCAACAGAGCTATTGATAAGAGCAAACCTGTTAAAGAAACATGCGTGAACATACCTGCTGTGTGATGTCTACTACACAACCTTCTTCTTGTAGACGTTGTTGGGCCTCCAAGTGCAGAGGTTTGTAGGACAGTAGCAAATTTCCCTCAAGTGGATGACCTAAGGTTTATCAATCCGTGGGAGGCGTAATATGAAGATGGTCTCTCTCAAACAACCATGCAACCAAATAACAAAGAGTCTCTTGTGTCCCCAACACACCCAATACAATGATAAATTGTATAGGTGCACTAGTTCGGTGAAGAGATGGTGATACAAGTGCGATATGGATGGTAGATATAGGTTTTTGTAATCTAAAAATATAAAAACAGCAAGGTAACAAGTCATAAAAGTGAGCGTAAACGGTATTGCAATGGCAGGAAACAAGGCATAGGGTTCATACTTTCACTAGTGCAAGTCCTCTCAACAATAATAACATACTTGGATCATATAACTATCCCTCAAAATGCAACAAAGAGTCACTCCAAAGCCACTAATAGCAGAGAACAAACGAAGAGATTATGGTAGGGTACGAAACCACCTCAAAGTTATCCTTTCTGTTCTATCTATTCAAGAGTCCGTAGTAAAATAACATGAAGCTATTCTTTCCGTTCATTCTATCATAGTGTTCATACTAGAATAACACCTTATGACACAAATCAACCAAAACCCTAATGTCACCTAGATATTCCATTGTCACCTCAAGTATCCGTGGGCATGATTATACGATATGCATCACACAATCTCAGATTCATCTATTCAACCAACACAAAGTACTTCAAAGAGTGCCCCAAAGTTTCTACCGGAGAGTCAAGATGAAAACGTGTGCCAACCCCTATGCATGGTTCATGGGCAGAACTCGCAAGTTGATCACCAAAACATACATCAAGTGGATCACGTGATATCCCATTGTCACCACAGATAAGCACGGCAAGACATACATCAAATGTTCTCAAATCCTTCAAGACTCAATCCGACAAGATAACTTCAAAGGGAAAACTCAATTCATCACAAGAGAGTAGAGGGGGGAGAAACATCATAAGATCCAACTACAGTAGCAAAGCTCGCGATACCTCAAGATTGTGCCATGGAGAGAACAGGAGAGAGAGAGAGAGAGAGAGATCAAACACATAGCTACTAGTACATACCCTCATCCCCGAGGGTGAACTACTCCCTCCTCGTCATGGATAGCGCCGGGATGATGAAGATGGCCACTGGTGATGGGTTCCCCCTCCGGCAGGGTGCCGGAACGGGCTCCCGAGAGGTTTTTGGTGGCTACACAGGCTTGTGGAGGCGGAACTCCCGATCTATCTTCGTCTTCGATGTTTTTAGGGTACGTGGACTTATATAGGCGAAAGAAGTCGGTCGGGGGAGCCTCGAGGGGCCCAGGAGACAGGGGGCGCCCCCAGGGGGTGGGCGTGCCCTCCTATCTCCCGACTTCCTCGAGCCTTCCCTTGCTTGAACTCCAAGTCTCCCGGATCATATCCTTTCCAAAAATCACGCTCCCGAAGGTTTCATTCCGTTTGGACTCCGTTTGATATTCCTTTTCTTCGAAATACTGAAACAGGCAATAAAACAGCAATATGGGCTGGGCCTCCGGTTAATAAGTTAGTCCCAAAAGTAATATAAAAGTGTATAATAAAGCTCGTAATCATTCAAAATAGATAATAAAATAGCATGTATGCTTCATAAATTATAGATACGTTGGAGACGTATCAGCATCCCCAAGCTTAATTCCTGCTCGTCCTCGAGTAGGTAAATGATAAAAGAAAGAATTTATGAAGTGTGAATGCTAGCAGGCGCACAAGTTTGATCAATGATAATTTCAATCACCTTTTCTAGCATGATTATGTGTCATAACAGTGGTTCATCTCATAAAACTTCTCACAAATAAGCAACAAGCAATTCACATATTAAAGCATAGACCATAAACTTTCTTGAAAACTAGCAAATTATGTTCTCAGTCATCAAACAATTGCAATTCATCTTATTTTCAGGAAGGGTCTATGTCAGAGCTTTGATGTAGCAAACTTCACATACTCAACTATCATATAGTCTTCTACAATTGCTAACACTCACGCAATACTAATGGTTATGGAGTTTCAATCGGACACTGAGAAAGATAGGGGCTTATAGTGTTGCCACCCAACGCATTCACCTTTGGGTGATGTCAACAATAATAGTTCATGCTAACTTACATCCAATTGGATATATATATCAGGATCTTCCCAACACGAGGTGCTTGCCAAAGGATAAAATGAAAAAGGGAAAGGTGAAGATCACCTTGACTCTTGCATAAAAGTAAAAGCTAGGCCCTTCGTAGAGGGAAGCAGAGTTGTCATGCGCTTTTATGGTTGGATGCACAAAATCTTAATGCAAAATAATGTCACTTTATATTGCCACTTGTATATGGACCTTTATTATGCAGTCCGTCGCTTTTATTGCTTCCATAACAAGATCGTATAAAGCTTATTTTCTTCACACTAATAGATCATACATATTTAGAGAGCAATTTTTATTGCTTGCACCGATGACAACTTACTTGAAGGATCTTACTCAATCCATAGGTAGGTATAGTGGACTCTCATGGCAAAACTGGGTTTAAGGATATTTGGAAGCACAAGTAGTATCTCTACTTGGTGCATGGAATTTTGCTAGCATGAGGGGGAAAGGCAGGCTCAACATGTTTGAATGATCCATGACAATATACTTTAGCTGAGATGTGAGAAAACATAACCCATTATGTTGTCTTCCTTGTCCAACATCAACTCTTTAGCATGTCATACTTAATGAGTGCTCACAATTATAAAAGATGTCTAGATAGTATATTTATATGTGAAATCTCTCTTCCTTCAATATTCTTTCATGAACTGTTCTAATGACCAATACAATGCTTGCTAACCTTCAATAAATTTACAACCTCTACTTCTTAGATGTGAAGTCATTACTCCCCATGGGATAAGAAAATGAGACATATATAATTTCAGATTTATGACATTCAACTCATTTAACCATTTACTCATAGGATATAAGTGAAGCACACGAGTAAATGACAAACTACTCCAAAAAGATACGAGTAAAGATCAATGAGTAGCTAAATAATTATGTAGCTATATGAAGACTCTCTCTCATTTAAAAATTTCAGATCTTAAGTACTTTATTCAAACAGCAAGCAAAGCAAGATAACATGACATTGCAAGGATAGCACAACTCATGTGAAGAAGCAAAAACTTAGGCTCAATCGATACTAACTGATAGTTGTTGAGGAAGAAAGGTGGGATGCCTACCGGGGCATCCCCAAGCTTAGATGCTTGAGACTTCTTGAAATATTATCTTGGGGTGCCTTGGGCATCCCCAAGCTTGAGATTTTGTGTCTCCTTAATTCCTCTCATATCATGGTTTCTCTATTTCTCAAAAACTTCATCCACATAAAACTCAACAAGAACTCGTGAGATAGGTTAGTATAAACCAATGCAAAACCTTATCATTTTTTACTGTAACAAATCACTAAAATTATTATTAAGCATTGCATACTAAATGCCTCTGCATATTTAATACTCCTATCCTCAAATAGAATCATTAAACAAGCAAACATATGCAAACATAACAGGAATCTGCCAAAACAGTACAGTCTGTAAAGAATGCAAGATTCATCATACTTCCCTAACTCCAAAAATTATGAGAAAAATTCTAAGCTGTAGAAGATTTATCATATCTCAATATGCAAAAAAATTCAACATTATACCATTCTCTGACTTTTCTAGGGAATTTTTGCAACAGCGATAAACTTTCTGTTTTCAAACAGCAACATGTATACTAGCAAAATAAGCATGGTAAAGGCTATCCTTGACATTTTTATGAAACTAAAGATGCAAAACATTATTCTAAATAAAAGCAAGCAAATACTAACAAGAGAAAATGACTCTCCAAGCAAAACACATATCATGTGGTGAATAAAAATATAGCTCCAAGTAAAGTTACCGATGAACGAAGACGAAAGAGGGGATGCCATCCGGGGCATCCCCAAGATTAGGCTCTTGGTTGTCCTTGAATATTACCTTGGGGTGCCTTGGGCATCCCCAAGCTTAGGCTCTTGCCACTCCTTATTCCATAGTCCATCGAATCTTTACCCAAAACATGAAAACTTCACAACACAAAACTCAACAGAAAACTCGTAAGCTCCGTTAGTATAAGAAAATAAAACCACCACTTAGGTACTGCAATGAACTCATTATAAATTCATATTGGTGTAATATCTACTGTATTACAACTTATATATGGTTCATACCCTCTGATACTACTCATAGATTCATCAAAATAAGCAAACAACACATAGAAAACAGAATCTGTCAAAAATAGAACAGTCTGTAGTAATCTGTATCAAACGTATACTTATGGAACTTCAAAAATCCTACCAAATTAGGAAGTCCTAAGAAATTTGTGTACCAATCCGTAGCAAAAAGAATCATATCGGAAGCGCGTCTATGTGAATTAACAAAACTAATTTACTGGGTGAAAAAGTTTCTGATTCTCAGCAGGATCAACACAACTATCACCGTGAGCTATCCTAAAGGTCTTACTTGGCACTTTATTGAAACAAAAGCTATAAAACATGATTAATACAGTAGCATAATCATGTGAACACACAAAAACAGTAAGGATAAATATTGGGTTGTCTCCCAACAAGCGCTTTTCTTTAATGCCTTTCTAGCTAGGCATGATGATGACAATGATGCTCACATAAAAGATAAGAATTGAAACACAACGGGAGCATCATGAAGCATATTACTAGCACATTTAAGTCTAACCCACTTCCTATGCATAGGGATTTTGTGATCAAACAACTTATGGGAACAATAATCAACTAGCATAGGAAGGCAAAACAAGCATAAGTTCAAAACTTGAAGCACATAGAGAGGAAACTTGACATTATTGCAATTACTACAAGCATATGTTCCTCCCTCATAATAATTTTCAGTAGCATCTTGAATGAATTCAATAATATAACCAGCACCTAAATCATTCTTTTCATGATCTACTTGCATAGAAATTTTACTACTCTCCACATAAACAAAATTCTTCTTATTCGGAATAGTGGGAGTAAACTCAACAAAATAGTCATCATGTGAGGCATAATCCAATTGAAAACTAAAATCATGCTGACAAGTTTTATAAATATAATCATCACTACTTTTTATAGCATAAGTTTCATCACAATAATCATCATAAGTAGCAACTTCATTCTCATAATCAATTGGAACCTCTTCCGAAATAGTGGAATCATCACTAAATAAAGTTGACACTCTTCCAAATCCACTTTCATTATTATCAATAATATTCAACATCCTCCAAAATAGTGGGATCATTACTTCCTAAAGTTGACACTCTTCCAAACCCACTTTCATCAATATAATCATCATAAATAGGAGGCATGCTTTCATCATAATTAATATTCTCATCAAAAGTTGGGGGACTAAACATATCATCTTCATTAATCATCATAAATAGGAGGCATGCTTTCATCATAATTAATATTCTCATCAAAACTTGGGGGACTAAACATATCATCTTCATCAAACATAGCATCCCCAAGCTTGTGGCTTTGCATATCATTAGCATCATGGATATCCAAGGAATTCATACTAACAACATTGCAATCATGATCATCATACAAAGATCTAGTACCAAGTATTTTAATGCATTCTTCTTCTAGCAATTGAGCACAATTTTCCTTTTCATCATACTTACGAAAGATATTAAAAAGATGAAGCGTATGAGACAAAATCAATTCCATTTTTTTTGTAGTTTTCTTTTATAGACTAAACTAGTGATAAAACAAGAAACAAAAAGATTCGATTGCAAGATCTAAAGATATACCTTCAAGCACTCACCTCCCCGGCAACGGCGCCAGAAAAGAGCTTGATGTCTACTACACAACCTTCTTCTTGTAGACATTGTTGGGCCTCCAAGTGCAGAGGTTTGTAGGACAGTAGCAAATTTCTCTCAAGTGGATGACCTAAGGTTTATCAATCCGTGGGAGGCGTAGGATGAATATGGTCTCTCTCAAACAACCCTGCAACCAAATAACAAAGAGTCTCGTTTGTCCCCAACACACCCAATACAATGGTAAATTGTATAGGTGCACTGGTTCGGCGAAGAGATGGTGATACAAGTGCAATATGGATGGTAGATATAGGTTTTTGTAATCTGAAAATATAAAAACAGCAAGGTAACAAGTGATAAAAGTGAGCGTAAACGGTATTGCAATGGTAGGAAACAAGGCATAGGATTCATACTTTCACTAGTGCAAGTTCTCTCAACAATAATAACATATTTGGATCATATAAATATCCCTCAACATGCAACAAAGAGTCACTCCAAAGCCACTAATAGCGGAGAACAAATGAAGAGATTATGGTAGGGTATGAAACCACCTCAAAGTTATCCTTTCTGTTCTATCTATTCAAGAGTCCGTAGTAAAATAACATGAAGCTATTCTTTCTGTTCAATCTATCATAGAGTTCATACTAGAATAACACCTTAAGACACAAATCAACCAAAACCCTAATGTCACCTAGATACTCCATTGTCACCTCAAGTATCCGTGGGCATGATTATACGAAATGCATCACACAATCTCAGATTCATCTATTCAACCAACATAAAGTACTTTAAAGAGTGCCCCAAAGTTTCTACCGGAGAGTCAAGATGAAAACGTGTGCCAACCCCTATGCATAGGTTCATGGGAGGAACCCGCAAGTTGATCACCAAAACATACATCAAGTGGATCACGTGATATCCCATTGTCACCAAAGATAAGCACGGCAAGACATACATCAAGTGTTCTCAAATCCTTAAAGACTCAATCCGACAAGATAACTTCAAAGGGAAAACTCAATTCATCACAAGAGAGTATAGGGGGGAGAAACATCATAAGATCCAACTATAATAGCAAAGCTCGCGACACATCAAGATCGTGCCATAGTGAGAACACGGAGAGAGAGAGAGAGATCAAACACATAGCTACTGGTACATACCCTCAGCCCCGATGGTGAACTACTCCCTCTTCATCATGGATAGCGACGAGATGATGAAGATGGCCACCGGTGATGGGTTCCCCCTCCGGTAGGGTGCCGGAACAGGCTCCTGACAGGTTTTTGGTGTCTACAGAGGCTTGCGGCGGCGGAACTCCCGATCTATCTTCGTCTTCGATGTTTTTAGGGTACGTGGACTTATATAGGCGAAAGAAGTCGGTCGGGGGAGCCTCGAGGGGCCCAGGAGACAGGGGGCACGCCCAGGGGGTGCGCGCGCCCTCCTATCTCCTGGCTTCCTCGAGCATTCCCTTGCTTGAACTCCAAGTCTCCCGGGTCATATCCTTTCCAAAAATCACGTTCCCGAAGGTTTCATTCCGTTTGGACTCCGTTTGATATTCCTTTTCTTCGGAATACTGAAACAGGCAATAAAACAACAATATGGGCTGGGCCTCCGGTTAATAGGTTAGTCCCAAAAGTAATATAGAAGTGTATAATAAAGCCCGTAATCATTCAAAACAGATAATAAAATAGCATGAATGCTTCATAAATTATAGATACGTTGGAGACATATCACTATGCCATTGGAGTTTCGATTGGATCCTTCAATTTACAAATAAGTTTGTATGAGTAAATAAAGTGATACAAGAGCAAAGCAATCATAGTTAAAAAAAGGCGCGCCTAAGCGAGCGCTTAAGCGCGCCGATGCTCTAGGCATTAGCAAAATGCATTGCGCATAACTACGCTTAATCTGTGCATAACCGCGCATAAGCATGCGCTTTGATCAGTAAAGCGCAAGGCGGTGGCAAAACGCACAATTAACGCCTAGCGATTTTTTGAACTATGCTAGCAATGGAATCTTAAATTAGAACAGTTGTTCTTCAGGTTTAGGCACTTGTTCTACATGAACAGAGTACAGTAAGACGCAAGAATATAATACTTAAAAATAGAAAATGAGCTCATAGACCTTACCACATTCTTGGCTCGGGACCAGTACAGAACAAGGCGTTCCCAGTCATCGTCTAGTAAATGTGTCTCAGGAGAACGTAAGGGAATTTGATAAGTTTCTTTGCCGGTGAAGTATGTTTTCTTCAGGTAATTCCGATACTGCCACCAAGCATTCTTGAAGATAGAAGAGGTATTAGCACAGGTTACCTCATCCTGAGTTTCCAAATCGGTCCTTCTCTATAGAGAAAAATGGGAAAATTTGTTGTATTATAACCATCATGGAGGTAGGATGTATGGGACGAAGCAAAGTAACTGTCATGAATAACATTACTTACACATAACTCTTGGACAAACACCTGCAACTGGCATGTTCCTTCATCTTCAGTATAATATTTCCAAGATGGGAAGATACGCACATACGATTTAACAACATCAAATGCGATAGATGCTAAACTACGACTAACTGGTTGTGCTTCCTCCACAGGAATAGGCGTACTAACTGGTGGAGTTGGGGTTTGTCGTGATAGTACTGGCCCTTTGGGCACTGGAGCTTCCTTACTAACTACTCTTGTTTGGGAGCTCTGTGGTGGAGATGGTGATGTGTCAGCAGGAACTGGGTTACTATCGGCTGGGGTTGGGGTTAGATTGGGTGAAGCTGGTTCTCTGTCCATCGCACTAGGGGTACAATCTGTGAGAGTTTGGGTTATGTGTGGTAGGGCTGGTTCTTGTGCATGTACAATCGGGGTGCTATATCCACCAAGAGGTAGCACTGTTTTATTTGAAGACCGTGTTTTTAGTCTGCTAGATACTGGCATCACCCGCTCCAATTCAAATGGCTGATAAACAGGAAACATAGTTGAAAATATAGACATTGTATGAGAGACATATGCAATAGATAGTGTGGAAAAAAAGGGCATGAAATAGTTGACATGTATATTGTTTAACTAAAATGGATAGCATGTCATAATTTCACATATATGATGTCTATCTAAACTAGATAGCATAGCATAACATAATTCAAAGGTATGATGAATAACTAAACAGGATCACATGACATAATACACCTACATGTTATCTAAGTAATCAGGATCGCATCATTTAATTCACATATGTGATTTATATGCTAAACATAGGGCATTCAATATGATGTCTGAACTAAGAACATGGTGTTGAATATTGTGTATATGATGTCTAAACTATGCAACGCAATACACCATATGCATGATATGAGCAGTATAACCGTGCTAATTTAGAGCATACACCTCACTGGGGGAATAGGACTAGTTATCTGTCTCTGAATCCATCTCCGAGGAGCTATCGGGACCCAACAAGAGATCTGCTTTGACAGGTAGCACTGTCTACTCTGAAGGCCTTGTTTTCACTCCAGATTTTTCCATCTCCCACCCAAATGGTTGATTCATAGGAAGAGTAGTTTCATGTACAAACATTGTCGACAAATGGATGTAATGAAGAAAAGGATGTGCAAGATATCATTCAAATATATGATGTCTGGTTAAACAGGATGGCATTGCACATTTCACATATATTATGGCTGGCTAAAAGACATGAGACTGCATAATTCCCATATATGATATAGAAACTAAACTGGTGGCATTACAGAACATGTCTAAACTAAGCAGATGACATATATGATGTCAAAAGTAGGCACTGCAAGGCAACATATGCATGATATGACTAACATCATCATGCCAAGGTAGAGCAAACACCTTGGGGGTAAATAGGAGTGGTCAGCGGCGTCTGAATCCGCCTTAGAACAGATATCTTCCTCTGGATTACAATCTGGAGAGGGGTGGGGAGGGTTTGCCATTGAACCCACCATGGAGCGATGTCTGCATGACATTGTATTGCCGCGCAAAACTCTTCTCTTTTTCTCTACATGTTCAGCATGACTGTGTACAATATCTGACATGCATATGAAAAAAATATGGTGAGATTATGTAAGGAGAGCATGTAGAAATGTAGAGTGATGGTAACAACCAGTGGATGCATCCAAAAATAATGATAGCAGGCTGATGATTGCTTTAAATTAATAAAAAGACAGATGATGATTGCTTTACTATTTGTTTCCCACCCAAGATGAACAACATAGTCATACCCTAGGTGAACCAGATATTAGACAGACATACTATTCATTGCTGCCTCGATATGTGCCCGACAACTAATTTAGAACTCAAGTTTGAAGATTAATTTGGACCTGACTTGGGAGTCCAAGAGCTGAACAGGACGATAAAGTAGCAGGTAAGTTTAAGCAATGCATAACATAAGCAGAAACAAAAGAGTGTGACCTCTCTTGTGGACCCGTGTACTCCTCAGGTTCATCTGCTGAGTTGATGATGGTGATGCCGTTACGGTGGGTGCCGACGGAAGGGAAGGAGATCTGAGGCGGCGAAAGACGGTCAGGAGTCGTGATGTCTGGTTTGGTGGATGCTTCTGTCGATGGAGTAGCTCAGGTGAGGTGGACGACGTCGCGGCAGAAGCAGGACAAACCACACAAAGTTCCCTTCGACACGTACCTATAACTGAAGTAATTCCGTAAGGGCTCATTTGGCTTGCATGATTCTTAAAATGCAGCGATAGGAAAAACACCGGAATAGGATACGAAAATGCACATGGTAAACAGAGCATTTGTAAACACATGATTTCTGTCAACTTGGGTGTTTGGTTTACAGGAATTGGATGAGCAGAGGAATGCAAAGAAACATGGCCAAAATAAAGTGAAACCATATGAAAGCATGTACAGTTAGAATGTTACTCTGGCACTAAAGCACTTGGTCTTGTTTTCATGCATAGGATTTTGAAAAGTAGGTCCAGGTGGATGTTTTGCTTCATTCCTTTCAACAAAATGCAAGAATAATTGGGTTGGTCGCTGAAGCAGTTGAGGAAGAGGTGGCTGTCGGAGGTGTGGAGGAAGATCTGAGGAATCTGTAGACGGCGTCCAGGGCACTGCTCTGTTGTGATGGATCGTTCTGTCGTTGGAGCAGCTCCGGTGAGCTGTAAGACTTCAAGGCTGAAGCAGCACAGACAGACATCGTCAATCTCAAGTGGGATTCTAATAGCATGTCCAATAGTTGATGTAAACTGGATGTAAAATTTATATCACCAAAAACCACCTGACTACAACAGATGAGGTAAAAACTGTTGACTCTGAACTTAAATATCGAAACTAAAATTTACTGTGGAATCTAAATGCTACTGTCAAAACTGAACGCAATGGTAGCAGAGAGGCAGTTCACATGTAGTTTAGGGAGGGCCTGCAGTTCATCTTCAACCTGCACCCCCCTGAGCCGCCAGCCACCACCGGCCGAACCGCCGGCCCCAGCGCCGCCTCGTCGCCCCGAAACAACTCCCCACCGCCGCCCCGGCCAGCCTTCTAGGCCCCCCGCCCCCACCCTGAACCCTAAGATAGATAGTGGGGTACCTCTCTGGCGAGCCCCCGTCCCCACTGCAGGTTGTTCTTCCTTAACTCCGGCGAGCCCCCCAACCCCTGAAAATCGACTGACCCAAAAGTCGATTCAGTCGACTGAAGTGTGGCTAAATCGGAGCAGAGCAGCATCACGAGCGAGGGGGAGAGCAGCAGCACGAGCGAGGAGGAGTGCAGCAACAGCTGCTGCTGGGCGAGCAAGCGATCGAGCAAGAGCCGGATCAGCAGCAGCGCGAGCGAGCGAGTGAGAGCTGGAGAAGCAGCAGCAGATCCGGCTGGTATGGACGCCGCCACCGAAGGGGCCTCGCAGTGGGGGAGATCCGCCATGGAGATGTCGCCCACGGCGCCGGCTTCAAGGTAGCCACTCCATGGGGGTGCGGGATGGAGCACCGTCATCGCCGGGAGGTCGAGTTAAGGAGAAGGTGCGATGCGATGAGTGTACAACCTCTTTGGTGGCGCCGAGTAGGCCTCGGCTTCGTCCGAGGAGTCGGTGAGGATGTTGCGATTTCAATGGAGCACGTTAAGGCGGCGCTGTGGGGATGGAGCAGCCGCGATAGACGAGGCAATCGTCGGAGCAGCTCCTTGGAGGTGGAGGACGGGGCAGCTGAACCAGCGGGACGCCGGATACTCATCCGGGGAGGTGGACGAGGGACGTCGAGCTGTTGCGGTGGACGATGTCTTCGGGGAAGAGGCTCTGGCTGGGCAGCAGTGAGGTGGCGTACGGAGGAGGGTGGGGTTTCGCGGTTGGAGCAGAGAGGTTATGGCGGCCTGGGATTTCGAATGGCGAAAAGGGGGCGATGGGAGGGGGTGAAGCATGACTTAGGGACGCGCTTGTCCAAAATGTAGGGTGTGTTACAAAAGTACCCCCCACCGATTTGAACTAGCGGCCCTTTCGGCTCAGGGTTAGAAGGGGGATTTTGCGTGTCGGGATGTGGTAGCTGGAGGGAGTTTTCGCGCGCGTTGTATTTTTGGGATAGCAAGGCGCGGGTTGTGAAGGCGCCAGTTTTGGGAGCACGATATCTGAATTTTCGGGATATAACAAGACGAGGGTTGAATTTTAGGGACAAGCCTAATGTGTAGTAATATTGTACTTGTACGTACCAAATCAATTCGCACTTCCCTCAATCAAAAAGAAAATGAAAAAAAAAAACTATTCACACCACACAAAGAGAGAGTCTTGCCCCGTTTTACTATACAAATGCTATTCAAAGCTACTCCCTCCTTCCATCTATATAGGGCCTAATGCGTTTTTCGATGCTAACTTTGACCAAATATTAGAGCAATAATATATGACATGCAACTTACACAAAGCACACCGTTAAATTCGTCTGTGAAAGGTTCTTTCAATGATATAATTTTCACATTGTGCATGTTATGTACTATTAATCTTGTCAATAGTCAAAGGTGGTCTTAAAAATCTCATTACGCCCTATATAGATGGAAGGAGGGAGTATGAATCCATGTTATGTCCGATTAAATTTTTTCGCTTGCTTTATAATGCATGTAACCTACTCATACCAACATTTTAGTGAATTCCAAATGTCTATACTACCGCTGCAATTCGAACTAAATTTGAATTCGTTTCTCTATTTCAATAAGAATCTACAATCATGATTGTTGCCAACTTCACCCATCATTCGTGTATTACCTTAATAACACAACACATTATTACTATAGAGATAGATATGAACTATGTGCTACATGAACTCGAATTCTATTTTTTGAATACACTTGTTGTTGATTCCAAATAATAGTACATTTGATGTACTAACTATATATTCATAATCTAAACCATGTTCCATATGTACACTGTGTTTATTGATGTCTACTACACAACCTTCTTCTTGTAGAGGTTGTTGGGCCTGCAAGTGCACAGGTTTGTAGGACAGTAGCAAATTTCCCTCAAGTGGATGACCTAAGGTTTATCAATCCGTAGGAGGCGTAGGATGAAGATGGTCTCTCTCAAGCAACCCTGCAACCAAATAAAAAAAAGTCTCTTGTGTCCCCAACACACCCAATACAATGGTAAATTGTATAGGTGCACTAGTTCGGCGAAGAGATGGTGATACAAGTGCAAAATAGATAGTAGATATAGGTTTTTGTAATCTGAAATAATAAAAACAGCAAGGTAACAAGTGGTAAAAGTGAGCGTAAACGGTATTGCAATGATAGGAAACAAGGCCTAGGGTTCATACTTTCACTAGTGCAAGTTCTCTCAACAATAATAACATAGATAGAACATATGACAAGCCCTCAACATGCAACAAAGAGTCACTCCAAAGACACTAATAGCGGAGAACAAACGTAGAGATTATGGTCGGGTATGAAACCACCACAAAGCTTTTCTTTCGGATCGATCTATAAAAGAGTTCGTACTAGAATAACACCTTAAGATACAAATCAACCAAAACCCTAATGTCACCTAGATACTCCATTGTCACCTCAAGTATCCGTGGGCATGATTATACGATATGCATCACACAATCTCAGATTCGTCCAACCAACATAAAAGTACTTCAAAGAGTGCCCCAAAGCTTCTACCGGAGAGTCAAGAACGTGTGCCAACCCCTATGCATAGGTTCCCAGGTGTCACGAAACCCGCAAGTTGATCACCAAAACATACATCAAGTGGATCAATAGAATAACCCATTGTCACCATGGTTATCCCACGCAAGACATACATCAATTGTTCATAGAAGACTCAATCCGATAAGATAACTTCAAAGGGGAAACTCAATTCATCACAAGGGAGTAGAGGGGGAGAAGCATCATAAGATCCAACTACAATAGCAAAGCTCGGGATACATCAAGATCGTGCCATAGATGGAACACGAGAGAGAACACGAGAGAGAGAGAGAGATCAAACACATAGCTACTGGTACATACCCTCAGCCCCGAGGGTGAACTATTCCCTCCTCGGTGAGATCAAACACATAGCACCAGGAATATGAAGATGGCCACCGGTGATGGGATCCCCCTCCGGCAGGGTGCCGGAACGGGTCCCGATTGGTTTTTGGTGGCTACAGAGGCTTGCGGCGGCGGAACTCCCGATCTATCTTCTATTCTGGATGTTTTAGGGTACGTAGGTATATATGGGTGCAGGGGGTACGTCGGTGGAGCTACGGGGGGCCCACGAGGCAGGGGGCACGCCCAGGGGGAGGGCACACCCCCACTCTTGTGAGCACCTCCCGTATCTTCTGACGTGGAGTCCAAGTCCATCAGGTGGGTTTCCATCCAAAAATAACTTCTCCAGTTGATTTCATGCCGTTTTGACTCCGCCTGATATTCCTTTTCCTCAAAATACTGAAATAGGCATAAAACAGCAAATCTGGGCTGGGCCTCCGGTTAATGGGTTAGTCCCAAAAATAATATAAAAGTGGATAATAAAGCCCAATATTGCCTAAAATAGTAGATAATATAGCATGGAGCAATCAAAAATTATAGATATGTTGGAGACGTATCATTTATCACAGAAAGTATAGTGCCCCGCCCCCTACATTATGACAAGTATTTAGACCTAAGTTGCAAAAGCCACACATTAACCCAAATTATAATCAATGTTCTACATTATGATATCTTCTTCAAGTATCCGTATCCACTTTTTTATAATGAATTATGATCTTTGTTCGTCTTTTACACCTTCACGATCCTCTTCTATTTGTAGCTAGCTAGCGCTAACTTTCTATCGTGCATGCACACGCCTGCCCCCCTCTGACCCACCCTTAGCATCCCCTCCATCGCGCACGTTCATTATTTCTCTTTAGGTCGTCCACCAACGGTGTGTGTAGGCCCCCGGCTCCTTCTTTCCGGCACACACCGGTCGATATACCTCTCTAGCCAAGTGTGCCTACAGCAAACACATATATACTTCCCCTCTTCTCTTCTCACCGTCCATGCCCCCCATGTCCAATACGATTCCACGCAGGTGCACACTCCCGCCCCTCTTTTCATTGATCACATACTCGCACACTCCTCCCCCCTCGACATGGTAGGCCTCTCGCACCACCTCCTAGCCACACCCTCTCCCCTGTCTGCCTCTCTAGACCTTATTTGCTTCTAACACATGCAGGCATGTATATGAACTGATCTCCCTACATATAGCCAGGTCGGCTATAATTTGTTTTCACCAAGCACCGATACACTTACCTTACTAGTTATGTCTCTCCTTTTCTCGGACACACGACGGTTGATCTTCCTATGTAGTTATGTATGCTTACCACAACCATATCTTCTCCCCTCATCATCCTTAAATACCTCCTGACCCGTCTCTCACACGCACGTGCAAAGACAGACATACATCCCCCGCCCTCTCTTATTGATATTGCACTCATACCCTCAGTTTGTCTAGCAGGCCTCTCCCACCATTTGTGAGATGCCACTCCACCACCAACCCTCCGACGCTCTACTTAGTCTTTTTCCCAACCTTATTCCTCTGCTACACATATCCATGGATGTCGATCGATCTCCCTCAATACATAGCTAGGTATCTCTCCTTCCCCACACATATACTAGTCGATCGGTCTCTGCCCCCTCCCCCCCCCCACACACACCGATAGTCAAATGTTGTAGGTAGGTATCCATGCCACGGAGAAAAACTGCACCTCTGCCCTCTCAAATTCCAGTAGGCCAGCCGCCCTGTATCTTTGACGTGGGCAAACACAAATTCGATGGCACTCTTTATCGATCGTGCAGCCACACACTTCATCCCTGTTTTCAATTCTATCGATATCTCACGTCCATGACTCCGTTTCATACACATTGCATATGTTACGTTTTTCTGTTGAGATATCATCAACACATTGCCTCTGTTTCGCACAAACCATCTCTCTCACACCCACCCATGTACGTACCTGCACCAAAAGAAGAAGTGCATGCAGGACGCACGTACTCACATCTCATTCCCAGCCACACCCGCGCGGGTACACGGTGGAGTTCGTTTCTGTACGAAAAGGCAGCCCACGTGATAATTTGACGCGTGTAGCGGTTGTTTACTCGAAGGAGGGTCAGGTACCACGCCTAGACGGAACAAATTTCGACTTGACGCGTTAGCATTAAATAAAGTTATATATTCCTCAATGGCACGTACAAAATATAAAATGATTGCCGTGGGGAAAAAGGAAAAATGGGTTTGTCTCTCGTCATACCATCTCACATAAGGCCGCCGTGGCCTCTCTCTCTCTCAGCGTTGGTCAGTGATCCGACCGCATCCCGTCCGCCGACGGAAAGGGAGGATGTGCATCATCTCTCCGTTCAACGGCGTTGAGGCAGCACATCCCAATCTGCGGTATCCGCCGTTCTCTTTGACCAAGCTCCGGCGCGATAGGGCCTTCGCCACTTGCTCGTTGCCGCAGTATGGGCAGATCCCGGTCGCCGGCGCCCTCCTAGTAACATCCCGACAACCCTCAGGTACAGCTTCCTCCAGCCTTGCTCCACTGCCCATCTTCCCATGTTGCTGCATGTGGATCTTCTTAAGTTGTTTTCTTAAATCGTATCTCGTCCGACGTACTTTCCATCTTGCAATCTCGTCCTCAAACCATTTTTGATAAACCACCATGTGCTATCTTTCCCTTATTACATGGAACATGCTTCTTTTTTGTTAGCATATGTGTCTTCAACTCATGTTATTGGGCAGTAATTGTTTCCTTTCGACCTCCTTTTGCAAACAAGGCTATCCATTTTCACCTCGTTGCTATTGCGACTTTTTGGAGAACTGCACAAATCTTTTTTGGCTACAGAGCTGGGTGAAACTAGCTGCCAAGCAATGAACATTGTGCCAAGGAAATGGAGCCATGCCTATGAACAACATCGATTGATTATATTTTTTTCTTTATTTGTACACCTTCTCACAACTTTGTCTTCAGTTGTGATGTGAATATTGGCGCTGATCTGTGAACCATTGAGATGCATTAGCCATGGTAGTTTCATTTGTATTTGATGGAATGTTGTAACGAGATAATCTCGAGGCAAGACACATGAATCCTAAGTTGAAACCTTTTTTTTCCTGCGGTGTTGGGGATATAACTATTTGTGTAAGCCGCCCAGGAGGGGCCGGGTTACGCAAAGAAGACTCATCAGAAGAAGCCCAAGACCAAGCATGAAGATGGCGGCTCAATAAACGGTCTAAAGCCCACAGGTGGCTTAAGGCCCATAGTGGTAAACCGCCATGATGATATGACTTGTAGCATAAGGTAGATTTAACCAGTCATCGAGCCGGACACTGTCTATGAGCCGGCCGGGACTCTATAGGCCGCAGGGCGTCCACCCGTATATATAAGGGGACGACCCGCTGGCGGATTAGGGTAAGAAACAACTCATCGAGAACCGGGCATAGCATATCTCGCTCCCTGGTCATCGAAACATCAAGCAATACCAACCCAACTAGACGTAGGCCTTACCTTCACCGTAAGGGGCCGAACTAGTATAAACCTCCTGTGTATCTTGTCCTGATTAACCCCTTCAAGCTTCCTAGTTGCGATGGCTCCACAATTAAGTCCTTTCATTAGGACATCTGACGTGACAATTCCATGACAGTTGGCGCCCATCGTCGGGCCAGCGCACGGTGGATTTGAGTTCTTGAAGGGCAACTTCGAAGGGCTCAAGGGATACGTAGTGGGCCGGATGACCAAGAGTCGTCGCGGTAAGATCTACATCGATGACGAAGGCTGGGGCCCCGACGCCGACTCAATTGAGTACGGGTACCGGGTCCCCTTCGGCGGAATCCACGTCTTCATCGGCCGGATTGGTGAGCCGGGCCCTGAGCCGGACTACTGCATCGACCTCATCGAGACGGCTCAGTGCGCGAGACCCGGCCGAGTTCAACCCGTCATGAAGCATGCCTTCGTGGGCTGCATCCACGGAGAGGAACTTTCTGAAGGATCTGAAGATGGTGGTGAGACGGCCGTCCTCTCTGACGGTGATTCGTTCGCCGGTTCAACAGATTCGCTGTACCAAGTGCAAGACGGCGTGCTCGGAGGCTGTTCTGATGGCACCAGTATTCTGGACCTCTATGAGCCGCCAACATGGGCAGGAGTCTTCATGGCTGGGACTCAACCCGGCCAAAATTCAACAGCTGCAACAGCAATAACATCCGGGACAGGAGCGGCCGGGGCAGGAGGCCATGTGCGCCTGCCGGCTCAGGTGCTGATAGATCTCATGGATAAGCTGACGGCCCTGTTAACCGCCACGGTTATTCCTGCGAATAGAGATGATCATGACACGGAGGTGGCACGGCTACGCGAGGAGATAGCTCGGGCCAAGGAGGCCTTGGCAGCTGAGGACACCAGGTTAGCCACAAAACGGGCGGCTTTGGATGCACGGGCACAGCGGCTACAGTCAGAAGCCTACCTGCTCAAGATGAGCCTAAACGCGTCTAACAAGGTGATGAGGAGGAGACATCAGAAAACCCAGTCCCGTTTACCTCCGGTTTATGATCCTCGGAATCTTTTTGCTACACCCGGGGCCGGCCCAAGTAACCCGCCAGATGCAAATCAGTTTATGACAGCCGGAACAGGGGGTCCGGTTCAGCCTCGGGAGATGGCACCTCCTCATGGGAGCATGGCACCACCCCGTTACGTGCCGATACCGCCGGGTCACTTTTCCAACCCCAAGGATAACTTAATCACAGCATCGGCACGCTTGGCGGCTCTCCCAGCGGACGGTGATGATCCGACAGCAGTGGAGACCCGGAGGGTCAGAGAACTCCTCCAGGCGGCCCTGGCTCAGCAAGAGACTTATTCTTATAGCCGGGACAGGATTCATTCAACTCCTCCGCCTTGGTTAGCACCGCCTCGTCAAAACCGAAGTCCAAGTTACAACAGGCACATGGAGTCAGAAGCTTTGTCAAGCAATGCCCAGCGCCGTAACCATCCCGGTGGCTATAATCCGGTGCAAGACCGAATACATCAGGAGAACGAGCGGGCGGCTCAGCTAGCGGCTCAACAGGCGGCTCATCAAGATTTCCCAGAGTGTCCGACGACTTCTGTTGAGACGGGAGTAGCTACTAGAACCGGTGGTGTTCCTTGCTTGGTACCGTCTCTGCGTAATGTACGTTTGCCCAAAGATTTCAAGGGACCTCGAAAGGTACCGAATTACACGGCTAACTTACAGCTAGGAGCGTGGATCGAAAGTTATGAGATGGCCATGGAGTTGTTGGAGGTCAACGACGCAGCAATGGCTAAGTAATTCACCATGATGTTAGATGGAATGGCCCGGTCTTGGTTAAAGGGTTTGCCACCCAATTCCATTGGTTCATGGGCAGAGTTAAAAGCCCGTTTCATCCAGAACTTCAAAGACACTTGTAAGCAATCTATGTCGATTGTGGACTTGACAAATTGTAAGAAGGAGGAAGGTGAATCCACGACTCATTGGGTACGCCAGGTCAAGGAGATAATACATTCATCTGACAAGATGGACGCCGGCTCTGCAGTCCTCATGTTGGAGAAAAATTGCCGCTTTGAGCCGCTGAGGCAGAAACTAGGGCGCCTTAAGCGTGATTGCAACGATATGGGTATGATGATGGCGGCTTTAGTCAAATACGCCGACTCTAATAGTACCAAGGATCCCGCATCTGATGAGGAAAGGACAGGGAAGGGAAAGAAGAACGGCAATGGAAAGGGTCAGCAGCATAACCCAATGAATCAGGGAGGCAATAAGCATAAGGCGGAGGGTAACCCGGAGTTTGTAGCCAACACCAATGCACAGGGTAACAATCAGAGACGTAAAGGCAAACCGCACCCTCGATCTGGCGGGTCAGGCCCATCTCTTGAGCAGCTACTCAATGAGCCTTGCCCGAGACACGGCACCCGAGAATGACCCGCCACCCACTTATGGAAAGATTGCGCGATGATGAAGGCTTTTAAGAATTCCAACAAGTTTGGTGACAATCCTGGGTCCGGCGGCGGTTCAAGAGCTGGAGGTTTTCATGGCCCGGGAGGTGGTTCAAATTCCGGTTTTCGGGGACATCAAGGCAGCTATAATCAATAGTAGTCTGGTCAAGGAGAACAGCAGCAGCAGCAGTCGGGTTATCAAAGCCATCCAAAGCAGTTGAATAGTGGGCAGTATCATGTGTTCACCACTAGTTTATGCAAACGTGATCAGAAGGTTCATAAGAGGGCCGTGAATTCTGTTGAGCCGGTGGTTCCTTGCTATTTGAGGTGGTCAAAACATCCCATTGTATGGAGCAGAGAAGATCACCCTCCACGGGTTTATAATCCGGGTCAGTTAGCCTTAGTGGTGGCGCCTCAGGTTGGTGGATATATGTTCACTAAGGTACTCATGGATGGAGGTAGCAGCATCAATATCCTCTATTATGAGACCTTTCGACGCATGGGGTTAACTGATAACAATTTGAGGATATCCAACACTGTTTTTCATGGAGTGGTTCCTGGTAAGTCGGCTTACCCAGTTGGCAAGATTGAACTGGAAGTGGCCTTTGGAGATGAGTATGACTCCAGGGCTGAGAAATTGACGTTTGAAGTGGTCAAAATCAGGAGTCCGTATCATGCTCTGTTTGGGCGGCCGGCTTATGCTAAGTTCATGGCATGGCCGTGTTACCTTTCTTTGCAGCTCAAGATGCCGGGTCACAAGGGCACCATCACTGTGCATGGGAGTCGAAAGGTAGCCTTGGAGTGTGAAGAAGGCGACGCGGCTTATGCTGAGTCTGCCTGTGCAGCGGAAGAGCTAAAATTTTATCAAGATAATGTTGACCCGGCGGATATGACCTCCCTGAAGAAGCCAACTACAGAGCATGACCCAGTGTTGAAGTTTAAATCGGCCGCTGAGACGAAGCTTGTTGACTTTACTCCAGGCGACTCTTCTAAGAAATTCAGCATCAGTACCAATTTGGATCCTAAATAGGAAAGCGCGCTCATCAAGTTCATCCGTGAGAACCAGGACATCTTTGCATGGAAACCTTCCGACATGCCAGGTGTACCGAGGGAACTTGCTGAGCACACTCTCAATATTGATCCGAAGTATAAGCCGGATAGGCAGTTTCTTCGATGGTTCAACAAAGAGAGACGGAAAGCTATTGGAGAGGAAGTCGCCCGGCTCTTAGCGGCCGGGTTTATTGTTGATGTTTTTCACCCGGAGTGGTTGGCTAACCCGGTGCTTGTGCTCACGAAGAACAGCACCTGGCGGATGTGTGTGGATTACATGGATTTAAATAAGGCTTGTCCGGCTGATCCCTTTGCTCTCCCCCGTATTGATCAAATCATTGATGCTACGGCGGGTTGCGAGCGTTTAAGCTTTTTGGATTCTTACTCTGGTGATCATTAGATCAAAATGGCAGTTAAGGACTAGGAGAAGACGGCTTTCATCACTCCGTTTGGAGCCTTCTGTTATGTATCTATGCCATTTGGGCTCAAGAGTGCTCAGGCGACTTATCAATGATGTGTGCACAACTATCTCCATGATCAAATTGGACGTAATGTTCATGCTTATGTGGATGACATCGTGGTGAAGTCCAGAGAAAAAGAAACCTTGATATCTGACTTGAAGGAGACCTTTGATAATCTCCGGGTTTATAAGATGATGCTTAACCCGGCCAAGTGTGTATTTGGTGTACCTGCAGGCAAGCTCTTGGGTTTTCTGGTCTCAAACAGAGGCATTGAAGCTAACCCGGAGAAGATCAAGGTGATTACCTCTCTGGCTAAACCGGCTTGCATCAATGATGTTCAACGACTGGCGGGTCGTGTTGCTGCTCTAAGCCGGTTCATAAGCTGGTTAGGTGAGAAGGCCCTACCACTGTATCAGATGATGAAGAAAATGGACACTTTTATCTGGAGTGACGCGGCTGATACTGCTTTTGAAGATTTAAAAAGACAGTTGTCTGAGCCACCGGTCCTTGCGGCTCCCATTGATAAGGAGCCGTTGCTGTTATATGTGGCTGCTAATTCACGAGCCGTCAGTGTTGCCATCATGGTGGAGCGTAAGGAAGCTGGCAAGGAGCATCCGGTTCAACGGCCGGTTTACTATATCAGTGAGGTGCTCATTGAGTCTAAACAACGGTATCCACATTGGCAGAAACTTGTTTACGGAGTGTTTATGGCAAACCGGAAGTTGAAGCAGTACTTCCAAAGTCATCCTATAACTGTGGTAAGTTCTGCCCCCTTGGGAGACATCATCCAGTATAGGGAGGCCATAGGACGAGTCGCCAAGTGGGCTATTGAACTTGGGCCTCATGGTTTGAAATATATGTTGCGTACTGCTATTAAGTCTCAAGCCTTGGTGGATTTTATCAATGATTGGATCGAGTTGCAGGCACCTGAGGAGAAGCCAGATAACACATATTGGACTATTCACTTTGATGGGTCCAGGCAGTTAGAAGGCTCGGGGGCTGGAGTTGTTTTAACTTCCCCTCGAGGTGACAAATTTTGTTATGTGCTCCGGCTTATGTTTCCTTGTACTAACAACACAGCTGAGTATGAGGCCTTACTCCATGGTCTCCGAATGGCCAAAGAGATGAACTTGAGCCAGGTAAGATGCTTGGGCGATTCAGATCACGTGGCCCAACAGGTATCAGGCAAGTGGGACTCCAAGGATCCCCTTATGGCGGCTTATCGTCGTGAAGTAGATGATGTGGCTGGGCACTTCAAACTTATCAAGTGGAGTACATTGATCGAAGGAAGAATGAGGCGGCTGATGGTTTAAGCCGGTTGGGATCTCAACATAAGCCGGTGCCACCTAACACCTTCCTTGGTGTTTTGCATAATCCTTCTGTCAAGGTGCCTACAGAGGAAGAACTAGCAGTGCCAGACCCGGAGGGACAGCTGGTGGCAGCTCTTCACGTCATCCCGGATTGGGCAGTGCCATATTTGGCCTATATGACCCGGGGAGAGTTGCCTGAGGATGAGACCTTGGCAAGACAAATTGTCAGGTGGTCCAAATCTATGATGATTGTTCATGGCGAGTTACATCACCGAAGTGTCACTGGGGTGTTTCAACATTGTGTGTCGCCTGCGGAGGGCCAGGAGATACTTCGTGAGATCCATGAAGGAGATTGTGGGCATCATGCCGGGTCAAAATCTCTTGTGGCCAAAGATTTCAGTCATGGTTTCTATTGGCTGACGGCTCATGCTGACGCGGAGGATCTAGTCAGCAAATGTGATGGATGTCAAAAATTCACACGACGAGCTCATGTGTCGGCTCAAGAGTTGAGGATGATTCCAATCACTTGACCGTTCGCAGTCTGGGGGCTTGACATGGTTGGACCTTTCAAGAGGTCTAAGGATAAAAAGACACACCTCCTGGTGGCAGTGGATAAGTTTACAAAGTGGGTTGAGGCAGAGCCGGTCAGTAAGTGTTACGCAGCCACGGCGGTTCAGTTCATGAAAAGGGTGATCTTTCGTTTTGGCTTTCCACACAGAATTATAACTGATAATGGCACTAATCTTTCCAAGGGTGCCATGGAAGAGTTCTGTCAACGAGAACATATCCGGCTTGATGTTTTGGCTGTTGCTCATCCTCAATCCAATGGTCAAGCATAAAGAGCTAATCAAGAGATCCTGAAGGGTATCAAACCCCGGCTCTTTGTCCCCTTGCAGCGGACCCCGGGTTGTTGGGTGGAGGAGTTACCCTCTGTACTGCGGAGCATCAACACTATGCCTAACAGATCTACAGGTTACACACATTTCTTTATGGTGTATGGAGCAGAGGCAGTCCTGCCAAGTGACATCCGGCATGACTCACCCTGCGTGGCGGCTTACGTTGAGGCTGATAACGAAAAAGCTCGTCAGGATGCTCTTGACTTGTTGGATAAGGAGCGAGCCTTAGCAATAGCCCGCTCAGTGATTTACCAGCAAGACCTGCGCCGCTATCACAGCCACCGGGTTAGAAGCAGAACCTTTCAGGAAGGCGACTTAGTGCTCCGGCTCATCCAGGATCAGTCTGATATGCACAAGATATCCCCTCCTTGGGAAGGACCCTTTGTGGTTAGCAAGAATCTGAACAACGGGTCATACTACCTCATCGATGTTCAAGAGCACAAGGATTCACGTAAATCGGAGGAGGAGACCCACCGGCCGTGGAATATCGCTCATCTCCGGCCTTACTATACTTGAGCCACCGGCTCTCAAGATGTATATATTTTGACAATGTATATATTATATAAAGCAATAAAGCAGGACCTCTGTCCTTTTTATCCTCAAAGGTGTATATGTCTTCTTTATCAGGTGGTGAAAACAACCAACAGGGAGCGGATCATATCTGAATCTGGCTCTCCCTTTGGTCCGGCTTATGATCACATCTGAATCTAGCCATGATCACTTGGGGGCTTCCTGTTCAAACATAGGTCATATTCAAACCAAAGAGAACATAGCTGTCGATACTCACTTGATCGGCATACTGCCAAACCCACTTGGGGGCTTCTTGATCATATTTGAATCATAGCTTAACCCCTTTGGGTCTGACGTGGATCATATTCGAATCACCGTCATTAAACAACTCTTATGGTCACCTGGGGGCTTCCTGTTCAAACATAGGTCGTATTCGAACCAAAAAGAACATAGATGTCGATACCCACTTGATCGGCATCGCCAAAGCCACTGGGGGCTATGTGATCGTATTCGAATCTTAGCTTAACCCCTTTGGAACGGTTTACTAATCGTATTCGAATCAGAAGCCTTTGAACATTGTTTATTATCCATTACATTTCATAAGCATAATTATTTGATTATCTTGAGACCTTCTTGAAAGCATTATGAGATGGTTGTTTCCGGCTTAATATTGATCACCCCAGGTTCGTAAGTATCAGGTGAACATTATATGTTTCCAATTTTCAGGAGTTAACTTTACCCGCATGGTGTAGGTCATATAAGCAGGTATGCTATTGTGATTATGTTTAACAAATATAATCATAAAGTGACCTCTATATGATGTTTTGGTTCACACTCTGGGTTAGCAATACCTTATATGACCCCTGATGCGATAAACCGCCAAGGGAATTTTGCTTGTTTTATATGTAGGATGAGGTAAGTAAATTTAACATCAAGGAAATAACAGATCAACATAAACCGGAAATATATAGCAATGGCGGCTTACGAAAGTATTAAGTGCCATAAACATGCGCGAAGGCATGACAAAAATTAAGAGGTTTTCTCTACCCTATTACAAGACTCCCCGAGTCTGAATAATGAAGCATTGTTTTGCAAAGTCATAACCGCCTGGCGGTTCACTCCTTTGGCGGGCATGAAGATTCTGGGTTATCCTTCTCTGCCTCTCCGTCGGTTGCTTTGTCCTAGAAGGTTGACGAGGCCCAGTCAATGCCACCCAAGGCTTCAAACTCAGCTTCATCATCTATTAAACTGGTTGGGTCCACTTCAGGGGCAAAGGTATGCTTACGAGTTGGAGGGATCAGGCTAACTTGATCATAGGGAGGTGTTGGAATTCTCTGGTTCTCATTGTCATAGCTCGGCTGATACTTGCTAAGGTCAGTGTCATTCCCAATGAGAGTAGCCACGAGGCGTATATCTTTGACGCAGACGGTGAAATCATGTTCATCAAATACGGTCCCATCCTCCTTCAGACTTGGGTATCCAAGAGCAAGGTCGGCCGGGTCTAGTTCTGGAATCCATGCTTTTGCCCGGCTCAACGCGGCTATGGCCCTGGCTCTTGAGGACGCCCGCCTTAGATCTTGGATCCGTTGAGGTAGTGTAGCAAGACACTTCAGCATGTCTTTCAGGAGGTGGGGAGTGTCATTTGATAAGGCTACAACGGCCAAGGCACGTTGTGACCTGGTGTACAGTTGCTCCACCAGGGTGTAAACCGCTTTCAGTTTGATCAACATGTTCTGCTTGAGGTTTGTGCTCCTGGGGCCTGCCTTCATAAACATAAGATGACCAAGAGATAACAATTAAAATAGTCATCAAAGGAAGGATTACAATGTTTAAGGATATATGCAGTAACTTACCGAAGATGGCTGGGACCATTTGAGATATCTGGCGTTTTAAGCCGGACAGCTCGGCTGTTGCTTCTGCAAGTGATGCCTCTGCCGTCTCGGCCCGGGTCACCAGTGAAGCCTTTTCATCAGCCCAGATTTTCTTCTCCGCCTCAAAATTCTTCTTCAAT
Organism: Triticum aestivum; assembly: GCF_018294505.1. NCBI lineage: Eukaryota > Viridiplantae > Streptophyta > Magnoliopsida > Poales > Poaceae > Triticum > Triticum aestivum. Next base: position 395,792,009 of record NC_057804.1, on the reverse strand, counting down.
TTCTCTTGTTCGGAGACGCTGAATTCAAACTTGGAGTTGGCCTTTTGAATTTCAAGTTCTTGAGCTGTCAGACGGCTCTTCATATCATTAATCTCCGACTCAAATTTACTTATGGTGGCCTGCATTGATGTCGGGTTATAGTCAGAATCATGGTAAGATAACATTAAGTCCCAAGCACTTTGCAAGCAAAGATACCTGACACTTGGGGGCTAATGCATGCTGAAGAATTTTAACTAACAATGCCGATTTATGTTAAGAAATATGGTAAGATGACATTAAGTCCCAAGTACTTTGCAAGCAAATGTACTTGGCACTTAGGGGCTAATGTATAGCGCAAGTACAAGGTATCATGTTACAACCGGATTAAATATCTTCTTTTTGAATCGGACAAAGCAGGGCTAAGTAGTTTTCTAAGTCTACAACATATTTATTCATAAGCAATAGACTTGGGGGCTGATACAGTAAGTAAGATTCAGGAAAGTAGCATAAGTTATACCTCAGATTTGTGCTGTATTTGTTTCACCATGTCAATTTCCAGGTCACGACTGCTATGGACTTGACTGAGATAGCCAGAGACTATGTCTCCAATGCTTAAATGACTATAGTCAGCAATGTCCAACTTGGCCTTTTTGCGTTCCAGAAGCTCCTCCTTCGCAGAGCACTTGGCAAGGACAGTGGGCCGCCCTGGCTCAACAAACTGAGTCTTCAGAATCTCAACTTCCAGATCAATTGTCTTGACCGGGCTAGGAGCTTCCGGGTTATCAGAACTGTTGAGAGTATCTTCGGTAGGTGGATCAGAGGTTGGTGCTGGAATATCATAGGATGGTTCAGGCACGACTGATGGGTAGAGCCATCAGGAGCAGCCGTGCCAAGCTCCGGTTCGGTCACGACCGGGTTTTGGGACAGCTTACTCTTCTTTGCCCTCTTGCTGGGCTTCACTTGCACGATGTGGACAAAGGCAGAAGGATGAATACAAAAGCATGGCTAAGGTAAAGCATAAGGTAAATGAAACTACATTACCTGGGAGCATTTTTGAAAGCCGGCATGTTAGACTGCATAGACTCGCCGGAGGAAGGAGAAGTATCCTGATAATTGGAGTCAGATGAATTGAGAGGTTGACGAATTAAACCCGCCAAAGGTAAAACAGGACGTAAATTGGAGATAACCTCAGTCCGATGCTTCCTGGTTACATCAGGTAAGCCGGAGGAGAGTTCAATGTCCTTGCTGGTCCGGGTCTGCCTCCGGCTTTCCAATTGCTGTTGCTTCAAAAGAAATTGAGGATCTTGGTAAGCCAAAGGATGTGAAAATCTTACTTTTCGGGTTACTCTTCGAATTTTCTGACGCGGCAGAGGCTCGGAGTCGGAGGAAATTATAGTTACCTCTTCCTCGGCAGCTCGGCTGTTCCCTGTGTCTTCCTGGAAAGGTTTAAAGTCAGTAAGGTAATGATAAAGAGTCAAGGGAGTTAGAAACTACCTCTTCTTCATCATCAGAGGTGTCGTCCAATTTGAATAAGTCTGAAGCGCTTGGTTGTTCTTCCTTGAAGTTCCTATTTTGGCGGCTTTCCTCTCGGTTCTCTTGGCTGCTCTGGCTTGTTTGGCAGCCTCATGGTCATACTTGACCTTCAAGAAGTTGTCATCGGCCTGTGGAAAAGGTAAAGGGGTTCTGAGTAAAAGTAAGGTATAAAACACTAAAAGTGTATTCATTGAGGATGGATGACTCACTGTGGGGGTCGGGTTCTTCTTGCAGAAAGGAAGTAAGCCAAAGGCGTTACTAGTCAATGTGCCCTCCTTCAACAATGTTTGGGTCGTAGCCTCCACCACATCATCTGGCAAGTCGTCGGAACTATGACGCAGTGGGTCATCCTTCTCGCCTGAGTAAGTGCACATTAAGCCGGGGCGGCGGCTTAACGGAAGCACTCGCCAAGCGACCCAGACTCGGACCAAGTCAATACCATTCAAGCCATTGCTTAAGAGAGCTTTGATCTTCTTGATGGTAGGGACAAGTGGTAGGCGTTCAAGAACGGTTAACTTATCCGACAGCGGGTGATTTGATTCAAGGCGCAGAGCGCGGAAGCCGGGCAGAGGGTTCTCACCAGCCAGAGAAGTGTCCTGGCAATAGAACCATGTCTGATTCCAATCCTTCGGATGACTCAGTAGTTCAGCGTAAGGAAAAAGGCAGTCTCTCCGCCGCTGAATCGAGATGCCACCAAGTTCTAGACTGGGCCCGTTGGCACGTTCATTCTGCCGGTTTAAGTAGAATATCTCTCTGAACAGAAGCATATTGGGCTCTTCTCCTAGGTACACCTCGCAGAAGACTTGGAACTTGCAAATATTTGACACGGAATTGGGCCCGATGTCTTGAGGTCTAAGGTCAAAGAAATGCAAAACATCCCTGAAGAATTTTGAGTCGGGTGGAGCAAATCCCCGGCTGATATGATCCGTAAAGACTATCACCTCCCCTTCTCTGGGTTGAGGTTTCCCCTCGGACGGGTCAGGAGCATGATAAGACATGACCTCCTTCTTGGTCAGATGGCCAGACTTCACAAATTCAGATAATATACTTCTTGTGACTGTGGATGGGACCTAGTTACAGGTCACAGGAGCCTTGGTTGCCTTAGGTGCCATGACGTAAAATTGAAGCCTATGACAAAATAAGAGGTTCCGGTTCAAATTTAACCTGAAGGAGAACATTTTAAAACTATTCAAGATGGCGGCTTAAAAAGGGGCCTAATGATATATGGGTAACTATGCAACAATATTTAAGCCGCTACAGGTGTCAAGAGCAGTTAAAATTTTCTTAATTCGCGAGAAGCAAGCAAGGTTTACAGATCAGTGTCATTTACTTAAGCCGACCACATGGACAGTCATGGTTAAACATATTCGACAGAGGCAGTTTTTTATTTTAGGGTGGAACAAACAGATTTCACAAGTTGCGGCTATTATTTTGGATCAAACAGCTGTCTGAAAAGAAAAATTTCTAGACCTAAGACTAGCATAGATGAAGCTCAAGGGCTCGAACGGGGCCTCTGTGCGACGGAAAGAGATCTACTTGCGCTCGAAATGGGTGCGAAATAACTACTGCATCCAGTTTATACCATCTTCAAGATCAAAAAATGGCAGCGGTGATGAAATCTACGAGGGGTTCCTGACGAACAGCGAAGAACACCGAGGAACCCGAAGATTCTAATGCGGATATGAGGAGCAAGAGGAAACTTACAGATGCAGTTTGCTGCGGAGGTTCGTCACGTTTCTCTGGTCAAATCAGGTTGATGCAGCGGCTGGAGTTGGTGAGGACAAGGAGATCTGCGACGGCGGCGGCGGCGGAGCTCGAGAGTCAGAAGAGACAGTGAGAGGAAGAAGATGAACGACTGAGAGAGAATGAAGAAAAGACCTAGGTCGAGCCCATTTATAGGGAAGGGCCGACCGGGACGGTGCGAGAAATGAGGAGATAAACATTAATATCCAGCGGCCCCGACGCCTCGGTTTTCGGAACAGTGAGTAAAAGCAAAGATCCGTTGGAGGATACGGTAGAATAAAGAATGAATTTAAGTAAAGATGACGTCACAGCGGGTTAACATGGATCCAGAAGATGACGTCATGGCGGGCTAAACCCTTTGCATAGACTGAAGACTGGATGCTTATTTTTTAAGGTATTTTAAGATTGTTATGAACCGGTTCATAACAATCTGGGGCCTAATGTTGGGGATATAACTATTTGTGTAAGCCGCCCAGGAGGGGCCGGGTTACGCAAAGAAGACTCATCAAAAGAAGCCCAAGACCAAGCATGAAGATGGCGGTTCAATAAAGGGTCAAAAGCCCACAGGTGGCTTAAGGCCCATAATGGTAAACCGCCATGATGATTGACTTGTAGCATAAGGTAGATTTAACCAGTCACCGAGCCGAACACTGTCTATGAGCCGGCCGGGACTCTGTAGGCCGCACGGCGTCCACCCGTATATATTAGGGGACGACCCGCTGGCGGCTTAGGGTAAGAAACAACTCATCGAGAATCGGGCATAGCGTATCTCGCTCCCTGGTCATCGAAACATCAAGCAATACCAACCCAACTAGACATAGGCCTTACCTTCACCGTAAGGGGCCGAACTAGTATAAACCTCCCGTGTCTCTTGTCTTGATTAACCCCTTCAAGCTTCCTAGTTGCGATGGCTCCACAATTAAGTCCTTTCATTAGGACATCTGATGTGACAATTCCATGACATGCGGGAACCAAAGTTGAAACCTTCATAGCATCACAGTACAATTTCATCAAAATTATGCGTACATATAAACAAATCCTGAAGGATTGATAGCAATGCCAGAAACAATTCAACTTCGTTTCGCCGACATGTTGGACATCCTTCATCCGGCTCCACCTGCCATGCAGCAATATTGAGTGCACAACACAACTTCAGGGAAAGATTCACCCCGGTCATTGCGCCGCAGTAGTAATGATTAGTGAGCAGTCAAATCACAGAGCCCCACCTTCGCCACAGTAAGTTGCTCGGACGAAGCAACCATCATTTCTCTGTTACTTGAATCCGTTGGTACTCCCATATTCCCACAGTAATAAGTTGCTCGGGCGAATCAACCATCACTATATCCGCTCACGTGTGATGACCACAGGAGCTATCCATTCAGATTGCTTGTTAAAAAAAATAAAGGTCGATAACTAATGCGGCAAACTTTCAAAAAAACCTAAAGCGACACCTCAGGCCAACATGGCCAGATCGCATTTTGCACGAGAAATTACACACCATGTTTCGTTGACATGTGGTCCTGTTCCAACATATCAGTGAGACGACGACGAGTCCTTTTCTACTAGTATTTCTGAACGGACGCGTAGGCCGGGGCGCCTCTTCGTGAACCATGGTAAACTGGCAACCATCCACCGACTCTTTGCCTTTCCCTCTCGATTTGGAACTGCTGTCGCACGCTCTTCCTCTCCCTCCTCCATTTACCTTCAGCCCTTCACCCTTCCTTCTGCCATTGTTCGATCGTCTCCTCCATGGAGGGAACAGGCCGGAAACAACCCCGTTATTCTTGCCCTGATCTGAAAGATGACATGGTGGAGGAACTCATTGATCGGTGCGATGTCATCGCCTCGGCTAGCATGGCAGGTTCGTTCAAGCCCATTCTCGACTCAACTAATAACATCATTACAAGGAACCCAAGAGTCAAGGAGCGGTTTGATCTCCCCTATCTTCTTCGCCGTGACCCTGATGACTACTGGCGCGGGGACGACGGAGGCCTCGCCTTGTGCAAGTTGATGCTGCTTGATAATGATACGTATGATGTTAAGATGCCATCGCTTGAGGGCAAGGATTGGGCAGGCGAAAATGGAAATTGGGTTGTTTACATTGGGTCCAACTGCGAGTGGGAACTTGTGAATATGTACACTCGTGACCGGGTTCCACTTTCAAAAATCTCTGCAGACTGCCCAGAGGTTGAGCACACCTGTATTGTACGCACGTTCAAATACGATCATGGTGACTGTCTTCTACGGAAGATAGCAATTTGTCGAGTTCCCAACCGCTCTTGGAATTACAACAACTATGAAGTTGTTGCTATCTTCGATAAGCTTGTTGCCGTCCTTCGTGGTTTGACTGGATGGATATTGCTCAAAAATCAGTTCCTATACACAGATGTGTACTGTGATGCAATTCAATACGAGGGCCTTGTGTTTGTTGCCACCACTCGTGGCACTGTTTTTGCATGGAATCCTTATACTTTTGGTACGTTTGTCTTCCAGCGTAATTATAATTGTTTCATCCACATGCATGTGGGTTAGCAAGTTTCCCTTTACTAATTAACCTTCTTCCTGTGTTTTCAAGGTCCTGTGAACATTCCACCACCTATACTTGAAAAATTTTATAACCAAGGGGGAGATGACGATGGTGATGATCACGAGCATGAGGACGAGCAGAACATATATACTCAGTGGTGCTTGGCAACTAATTCTAATGGATCACCTCTTCTTGTGTGTATACAGCGCATTGAGTTTGTTACTACTGAGGGAGCACGTGTTGTCTCCCATGGTCGCACTCTCCGGACCTATTCCAACACCCGTTGCATGGTATTCAGGATGGATACTAGTGTGCTAGCGCCAACACCTTCTCCCTGGTACAGAATTGATAGTCTTGGAGAAAACTCACTCTTCCTTGGACAAAACTATCCGATGATGGTGAAAGGCGATCCAACTGTTGTTGACACAATGTTACTAGTACCATTTATGAGAAGCAACTGTGTCTATACCTTGGACATTTGGGTGGTTCCCTACCCTGGTACTGATATAGTAGGCCGCTTCAGCCTGGATGATCAGTCCTGCATTGGTCTCGAGATCGACAATAGATGGCCCGTCCTAGAGAATCACTTGTGGTTCAAAGCAAGTGTTTCCAACGCCGAGGAATGGTTGAGTTGAAGTTCATTTCATTGCTTGTTATTTGTTGTGTGATGAAAACTTTAGTATTTATAATGTATCCTCGTTGTCGATGTGGGTTGATGACCTGTTGTATGTAATAAAATGATAAGCCTGTGATAAACTTACTAAATTTATGAATGGCTTTCGAGTCTCTTCTCTGAGTGAGTGGTGCGATGAGGCAAAAAAATATTTTCTGAATACATAATTGTACGTGCATTGCAATAGGTTATCGGATGAGGCCAATCAACAATAGTAGTACACTATTTGTACTAGCTTCACATGCTTCGCGCGTCGGGCGGGTGTTTTTACTGTAGCCATATGTTAATGTGTTCGCTGTACATAACCAGCACCTCGAATCCTCGATACTAGTACTATATAGTAAGTAGTAGGAGTAGTAGGGTGGCATGGTCTAGAACAAGCATTCATGTCCAGGAGTACGGCACATGCCACCAGCACGACTTCCATTTGACACCATATTTCTTGGAGTCCATGCTAGAGCAATCTCTTCAACCTCATCGTTTCTCTAACTCAGCCATCGCACGACGGGAGAGGTGGGGGTTTGCCGATAGTCGGTTTGCTCAACTGTGGTCCCACTTGTAAGTCCAACTCCAATGCTCTATCAATATATGGATGTACTCTTCTTCCCAATACCAAAACTTGCATCCATTCTAGTACACAATAAAATTTTTAAGTTAGCACAACTAGTCTAATCCGAGAGCACAACCAAAGATTTGGTCGGGTTCTTCCTCCTTTTGCCGACACGTGGGACATGCAGCATCCAGGTCGTGTCATGCAAGAAAATAGAGTGGTAGTTGAAGCCACGTGATGTGCATCTTGGGTTAAACTATAAATAGAATCTTACTACTCTTGAGTAACTCCAAAAGCGGCCACCAAAGATCTTTATTGGATTTGTTTTTCATCACCAACACGTCGAGGTGAAAGATGTGTAGGTTCAGTGGGTCCTCTTGCGTTTTCACTAATATGTGGGACCGCATGTGAGCAAACAGACGATGGGCTCCGCGCGTCCGCTGGCTGGCAGAGAAGAGAGATAGAGGAGGGTTGAGCACGGACTCCAGGAAATTAGTTCTACGTAACCAGCACCTTGATGTTCGTGTGTGGTTGTTTCTAGAATAAAAAAAGGAGGTACCCCTACTTATGTTACTCCCACTATGCCTAGCCTAAGGTTAGTAGGTGACCTTGCGCTTGGCTCTTCGCCTCTTCCGGAAGTTGATGGTTCTACAGTAGTGCTTCTGGCAATCTGACACCAAATGAACTACTGCACGTCCACCGCTTGTAAGCAAAAGTTTCTCCTCGTGCTGCGAGCCACCGCGCATGCGTTGGCAAGGGAGAAGGCGTAATCAAGCTTCTCGTCGTTCTGTGAGTTGACGGGACACATCAAAGTTATTTACTAGTACGTACTCTCTCCAAAAAAGGGCTCACCATGTCCTTGCTACCATCCCGTGCTCCATCATCGAGTACGTGCACTATTCACGTGCCATCGAGGAGAAAAAATATTGCATAGGTGCCATTGAAGTGCACGACTCACTTACGAAAAAGGGTTTCCCCCCGCTTTTCCCCCGCACGACTCACTTACGCACTGCTTATCTGATTATCTCCATTTTCTTGCATGACACGTGCACCTTGATGCTAGATGTCTCGCGTGTTGGGAAAAGGATGAACAAAGCTCACGTAAAAGAAAAGAGTTGAAGAGCATAGATTCCCGACGACCGAGAAGGAGCAAGGAACCTCGCGGTGGAGCGCCTGCAAGGAACCTTGCACGTTTTCTCCTGTTTTTTGCCGTCTGCCCACCTATAAACAAATAAAAGAACATGAACTTTTTGCTAACCACTAGAAACGGTACATCATGATGCTAAGTTGAAGATGTTTTATACTCCCTCCGTTCCAAAATATAAGTCTTTTTAGAGATTTCAATAAGGGACTACATACGAAACAAAATGAGTGAATCTACACTCTAAAATATGTCTACATACATCCGTATGTTGTAGTCTATTTGAAATGGCTAGAAAGACTTATATTTAGGAACGGAGGGAGTAGTTTATATTGAATTATTGATAACCACGCAACAAGCCACGCATGTACAGGACGCATGCAGCCACGCATGTACACAAGCCAATGCACTAACTCCATCCGATCCAACTCATGCACATACACGCACAGCATGGAGCACACAACGCACATACACAACACGTGCATGCACACACGCTCGGCCGCAGAATGCACGTGAATAACACATGCATGCGCACACACTCAGCTGCATGGAGGCATGCGCCATCCGTGGCAACATCCGGTTCATCGTGCTACGGCGAAGCTCGCACGCAACAGCGCATACGCATCTCTTGCAGCACCTCTTTGTTGTTGTTGCTCAACTACTAGTCGGAGACGAAGACGACCGCATCCTCGTCCTTAGAGCTAGCACCGATGGAAAAACACGCACGCTGCACGCACACGAGCACATACAGAGTGCCCATGATGTGGTGGTGGTGCGTCCCCAGTCGCCTCTACTCCTTCTGCGCACGTTGTCTATCAAGGCGGCTGCATGCTAATGATGATGTGGGTGAGATCTTCTAGGACTCAGATGATGACGAGGAAAATTATGAGACACAAGGTGATGTACACTGCCAAGGTCCACGGATCAAGGGGGTGCTAGTAAGTGCTTAGATGTGCTTAGAGCAAGTACAATAGAGTTGAGTCAGCGGGCTATAAGGAATAAACTAGTATATTTCTGCTTAATTGGAGGAAAGAGAAGAGGAGAGAGAAGGTAAGCGGGCTCTTCGTGAAGAGCCAGCTCTAGCACGTGCTCCTAGGAACTTTGTGAGAATGAAAGGTGGCCACATAATAAAAAAGTAGTACACTCTTTTGATCTATAATTGTACATGTTGACTATAAGATTGGCTGTAGATGACATGGCACTGGCTTATAGCCAGCAGCTGGCTATACTATTAATCATGCTCTTTAGATGAGGTGCTAAGTGCATTAAATGGCTTAGTAACTCAAGTCTTCAATGCATAGGTGCTTAGTTCATTGGTGCCACATCATATTTTATGCCTACGTGGCAGGCTTAGCAGCTATACATGGTGGAGCACTGGGAGAGGCCAAGGCTGGTCATAGTGGGGAGTAACTTATACTGTAACATATTACTATGTTACTCTAAACATCTCTATAAACCGGAAAGGACGGAGTAGTAACATAGACTAGTGTCATATGCAGAGTATGGGAGCACATGATATTTCCCGGTCCGGACCGATCCCAAGTTGGCTTCTCACCTTCTTGGCCCAACAAAAACCCCTCCCCCCTCCCGCGCGCACTTCCCGCCCAGTGCCAGCTGATCCCGCCGCTCCACATTGATGGCAAGTCAGGGCGATGCGACCTCTCACTGCGCCGTTGAAGCGGCACGCCGACCGAAGGCACCGCCCGCTGCACGCCTGGCTTTTCAGACTACACAGTGGAGAGTAATTTTAGAGCAAGTACTACAATTAGATGACATAAGCAGGCTATAAGGATTTAAATATAGTATTTGTGCTTAGTTAAAAGAGAGAGAAGAGGAGAGAGAAGAGAAGCGGATTGTAAACGTGTAGCCGGTTGTACTCCAACATACTTTGTGAGACAAAAGGTGGGGCCATTATTAATGATATAGTATTTATACTAAAGGGACTAACGGACGCCTTAATTACTCCGTTTTTTGAGACAAACCATGGTGGGGCTATTATTGACTTTTTTTTGAGCTATTATTGACTTGGACGTGGGGTTTGGGGGCCAAAGGCCTACTATTATATTCGCACCATTCCAGATCTTAGCGTCGCCATGCAATTCTTCTCCAGCCCTCCTTCCGGCGTGCACCGCGAGAAGGGACAACCCGAACCCCGCCTTTCGTGATCCTGTACGTGAGAGGGGCGATCAGCCTTTTGGGGAGCACACTCCTTTGACTCCTGCCAGCGACGACTTCCTCAACGACATCCTTCTTCCCGACCTCGGTAACCTCTTCATCAATGACATGAGTGACAACATCAACCACATTTGTTCTGCTCCCGCTGTACAGTATGTGATTCTGTCCTCCTGGTTTAGTCCGCATCATTACTTTGATGTTTGTAATTGTCGTCATGGTCTATTTACTGCTGATTCGGATTAAATCTCATACTAAATTGCTCATATATTCAACAATCCAATCCAAAAACCTGATTACAGGCAATTTACTCCGAGTGGTTTTGCTGCGCTTTTGAAGCCGCCTACTTTTAAGGGGGTGCAATATAAAAGGTGGCGCACAAGAGCAGTATATTGGTTTCAGATCATGTACTGCTATGATGCCACTAAGGATAAGCCTGAGGGCGATCTTAATCCTACACAGCCGGAAGCTTTTCAGAACATGGATACCCTCTTCAAAGCTGCTCTGTTGAGTGTTCTTAACGATTCCATTGTGGATTCATATATGTCGTTTGACAGCGGCAAAGACATGTGGGATGCGCTCGAGGCCACGTTTGGGCCCTCGGGCGCTGGCAATGAGTTGTACGTCATGGAGCAATTCTGTGACTACAAGATGACTGATGAGCGCTCTGTTGTTCAGCAGACTCATGAGATACAGTCACTCTGTAAGGAACTTGAGTACTTTAAGTGTGTGTTGCCGGACAAATTTGTTGCTGGGACCATCATTGCCAAGCTTCCACCTTCGTGGAACGATTTTGCTACTTCTCTAAAAAACAAGAGACATGAGTTTTCTGTTTTGGATCTCATTAGCACTCTTGATTTTGAGGAGAAGGCGAGAGCAAAAGACACATGTGCTCGGGTCGCTGAGGGAGCTTCTAGTGCCCACATGGTACACGAGAAGAACTTCCATCCCAACCAGCCCCAAAACAACAAGAACAAATCTCAGGGCAAAGGCAAGTTTGATGCAAAGAACAAGCCGTCACATTCTACCAACTTCAAGAAGAATTCTCATAATGGGAAGGGATACAAACCTCAATTTTGGTAGCACCGCACAAAATTTATATGGTTGCATCTACCTGCTGTCAGCTAACCTCATGGTGCTCCAGGTATTCCTACATTCGTAACTAGGTACAATGACCACCGCAAGATGAAATTAGTTTATTCGTACGTTGACTTGCTGAATGCAGTGCGGAACGATCCTCTCATGTGTGGAGGAGCAAACAAGCAGTGCAGCCGAAGGTGGAAATCAACCAAGGACTTATGAAATTATATATAATCTTCCTCAGGCAGGTCAGTATCCCCTTCGTCCAGATGATCGTGTTTTGTCATGCCGAGCTATTGATATGTGCTACTATTTTGCAACACCGTTTAAGTATAGCTACTGTTTTCCTATCTTTTCAGATTCAGGACAATGAATATGATTTCAGGGGAACTGCACAATATGGACCCATGTTGAGTCATCTCTATTGCCCCATGTGTTTGCTACAAATGTGTCAGCATCAATTGCAAGATGAGGCAGCTAGCTAGCTGTGGAGTTGCCAACATGCTCAAAGTGCTTGCAACATTGAGAAGAAACAAGCATGCCCAGGAAATTAATGCGTGCACAGGGAGGCCCTTTGCTCAGAGAAGCATCTACCGATTTTCTTTATTTCCACACCTTCTCACAGCTTTGTATTGGTTATAGTATGGTGAATCATTTAGATGCATAGACATGCTGAACTTTTGTTCTTCTGAATGTTAGTTTAATGTGAGTGTATGCATCCAGTACCGCATCCTCTAATTTGGTGGATGCACACAGAGAAAATAAATCTCCTTAATTTACTCTATAACCACCCTATTAAATAGGCCTAGTAACAAACCAGGCGCATGCAGTGGCCGGCGGGCACATGCATCTTGCATGCATGGCCAGTCAGCCAAGTCCATGCGCCAGCTCCAATGCAGCAACGCAAAAGAAGAGAGCGGTTCTTGGGAAAAAGCGAGTAGTTAGTGCAGCGGGCCTTATAAACACGAACAGCTCGCTCTCCCGCTTCCGTCTCCCCCCAATTCCCCCCGCTCCCCAATCTTCCTCACTCATCCAGAAAACCCCGCTCACCTTCTTCCTCACTCGTATAGAAAAGGCCTTCTCCTCTTCTTCCACTCCTACAGAAATCCCTAGCCCTCCTTCTTCCCCACTCGCACTGCCACTAGGCTCGTCTCTGGCTACTCTGCTCAAACCCGTGAGCTCAGCGCGATGCCCACAAGGAAAATGGAGTCGGCTGGCCCCAGCGCCAAGAAGATGAGGCTCCCGCCAGCGGCGATGCCGGTTGTAGATCCCGCACCCAATAGCACGGGGAGAAGCGGCGAGCACCCCCCCCCCCCCGCCCGGATCTGAGGAACCAGTAGAATCTCCGGTGGACCACATCAGCGATCTCCCGGGCGTCATCCTTGAGGAGATGATCTCGCTTCTCTCCACCAAGGATTGCTACCGCACACAAGTCCTCTCAACTCGGTGGCGCCCTCTATGGCACACCGCGCTCCTCAATCTCGACTGTCGTCAGATATCTGTCCTTCCTGAATTTGATCTCCTTAGAGCCATCGTCCCTTCTCACCAGCATGGCCCTGTTCAATGCCTCTGCATCCCAACAAGCTACCTGCTGTCCATACCCGGCAAGGTGGACGCTTGGCTGACATCCCCAGAATTCGGAAAACTACAGCAGTTTGAGTTGTACCATTACCACAAAAGTTTCATACCATGAACACACCAAGAATTCGTGCCCACACCACCACTTTCCATCTCGCGGTTTTCCTCCTCTGTCCACATCGCCACCTTCGCCCGGTGCCATCTACCAGACGATCTGGTACAAATGCTTTGACTCCCACTGCTAAAAAAACTTTCGCTTGTGGTGGTTTATCTGTCGGAGGCCTCACTGCACAACATCATCCACTCCAGTTGCCCTGCCCTGGAGCGCTTGCTGATTGTTTTGGGAATAGAAATCGGTATCAGTTGTCTCCAAATAAAGTCGCCTCACCTTAAAAGCATTGGAATTTGTTTTAAAGGACAACAGCTCATCATCGAAGATGCCCCTTCACTTGAAAGGTTGCTCCTTAATAATTGTTATACACCTTCAGAAATAACTGTCGTCTCTGCGCCCAAACTGGAGACCTTGGGTGTAATTTGTGTCCCGTTTAATAATCACAAGGAGTTGGTGTTTGGCTCCTCACTTTTTCAGGTACAGTATATTATCATCTACACATTTGTAATCATATGCTGCATTTTTCATTTGTGCGCAAAAGTTTTATATCATCTTGGAGTACACTTTCGGTACTAATATTATGTTATATGCTCAATGAAGAGTTCGTCCATTGATAGCCTATCAATGTTGCTGGATTCTGTCAAGATCATATATATCAGAATGTATAGTTTTGATCTGGACATAATTATTGGCTTGCTGCGATGCTTTCGATCTCTGGAGAATTTATACATAGAGGTTTTGATTTCATGCACATTGAAAGTTCGTATATATTGTACTAGAATTAACTGTTCAGCTGTCGTTCTTTCGACATACTCTTTTTTCAGACCTTAACTGTTTTCAATCTTCATGTCTACTTAGGTAGAACCAAATGGAGAAAAAAGTTGGCGTTTTGGGAACGGGGGTCCCCAGACTTGCCTGCCTGCGGCCTGTGGCATGGCTCAAGTGGGGGCCCAGTGCAACCCAGCTTCATCAGCTCAAGCTCAAGACCCTCGCGAGGGGCCAAGCCTCGCGGGGCGGATGACAGGAAGCTTACTCAGGAGCAGCCTCATCAGGCAGGCTCGCGAGGAGGCAGAGAGATCAAGGCAAGGTACCTCGCAAGGAGCCCGTGATGCAAGCCATGACGATTGAGACCAGGCGGGCGCCAGGCGGGCGCCGGCCTACGTAGTGTCCTTGTTTCCCCTTCGGTGCAAAGGGGGCAAGCACATGCCAAGGCATCAAGCAAAGGTTACCATTTCGGTGCAACAAGACCAAGACCAGCAGAACGGCAGGATGGAGGTCATCGTGGAGCCCAGGACGGCGTCATCGTCAGAGCCTTTGGCAGCCGAAGACCAACTTTAGTCAGGATAAGTGTACTAGATGTTCCCCTTCAAAATGGCCAATTGTTGGCGCCCTTCCCGCTTTATAAGGGAAGAGGCCCATGGCCTCCCTCTATAAATAGAGCTAGCCACCATAGGGTAGGGGATGAATCGGTTAGAGAGAGAGAAAGAGAGAGAGAGAGGCAACTGAACTCACCCAAGCAGTTCATCGCACGAGCTCAAGAACAGCCCCTCACGAGGTTGTTCCCCTTTGTATTGTTCATCATCAGCCCCTGAGGCAATCCACCACACCACACACTAGAGTAGGGTATTACACCACAATGGTGGCCTGAACCAGTATAAACCTCATGTGTCTTGTGTGTTCTTCTTGCTAGCTTAGATTCCTTGCGAGCATTCAGAACGTGAGATGGTAGGGGAAAGATCTTCGTGCACACCCCGGTGTTCGAACCTCAAGGGTCTGCCGGAACCCGAAATCCGACATTTGGTGCACCAGGTAGGGGTGCGCCAGAATCTTTCTTCTGCTAGTCGCGTGTGATCTTCCGTGGTATCCATGTCTGACGTTCGCCGAGCCCGCGCCGAGCGTCGGGCTGCTCTCGCCGCTCGAGTCGCCCAGACGGCTCCTGTCGGCGGACGCCCCCGTCGTTCCCTGTCGCCTGCCACCAACACCGCCACCGGCCCAGCAGGGAACGAGCAGCAGGCCTCGTCCCTGCATCCTTCGGTGCGGCGGGAAGGCTGCACCGCCACCCCGTCGCTGACTCCAGCCGGTTCATCGTCCCACGCCCGTCGCGCCCCCACGAACGCGCACGTTGTGCTGCTCCTGGCGTGTGAGCTCCTGCACTACCATCCCGTCGACGACCTCTATGAGGACTGGCTCGCCCGCATCACCGAGCTCGTCAGCACCGCAGGGGGCTCTCCTTTGCCATCTCTCTCGTTGCCTCGCCCTCCATCCTGCGCAGGAGGCGAGGATCAGGAGGTGCCTCCGCCACCTCCTCCCCAAGAAGGCGCCCTGGCTCCAAGGCGCGCGGCCCCAGGACGGGACCCTCTACATCCGGTGCCCGCGCGAACAGGAGTTGCCAAGAAATCCCTCGTCCCCAAGAAGGTGCTCGCATGCTCCCGGCACCGGTGCGCCATGACCGCATCCCTGTACCACCATGTCAAGACCCCGTGCTGCTCCAAGCGACGGCTCGTGGGAATTTCTAGGAGCAAGCCCCGCACCAGCAAAGGGCTCCGGTGGCCACTGTAGGCTGCCGCGCCTTCACCGCCGAGCTATGCAGTGTCGCATGGCCCGGCAAGTTCAAGCCGGACCTGCCCCCTCGCTACGACGGCACTGCAGACCCCGCGGAGTTCCTCCAGCTCTATGTGCTGGGCATTGAAGCTGCCAACAGGGACGAAAAGGTCATGGTGAATTGGTTTCCCATGGCGCTCAAGGACGGTGCCCGAACCTAGCTCCTGAACCTGGCTCCTAGCACGATCTCCTCCTGGGACGAGATGCGCACTCGCTTCATCGCCAACTTCCAAGGCACTCGCGACCGGCCCCCGGCCATGAGCGACCTGCGCCGCATCAAGCAACAGACAGGAGAGACCCAGCAGAATTACATCCAGTGCTTCAACAACACTCGCCTTAAGATCCCCAGGGTGACTGAGGAAGCCATCATCTCAGCCTTCTCTGATGGCGTGATTGACATCAAGATGAAAGAGGACCTAGCAATCCATGAAGACTTGTGCACATCCCTGGAGCTGTTCAACTTGGCGACCAAGTGCACCAGGGCTGAGGAAGGGTGCCTCTCCTTCCTCGAGCTGCCGGCTGCCGATCCAGAAGAGAAGAAGCCCAAGGTCAAGGACGTGAAGCATAAGGGAGCTGCTGTGCTCGCAGCAGAGCCAGACACCAAGCAAGGCAGGGATCAGCCTGAGTCATCCAAGGGTAGCCGGTACTGCGTGTACCACGACCTCCACACCCACAACACCAACGAATGCCAAGAGCTCAGGGCCGTGCGAGATGAGCGTATCGGTCGACGCCCCGACCGCAACGAACGGGGCTATGGCCGAGGAGGAGGAAGAAGTGGAGGACGATGGGAAGACCGTGGCCCTCGCCAAGGGTGGCGTGACCGACCTCGCAAGGACCGCTGGCAGGACCAGCCTCACGGGGAAGGTTGGAGGGATCAGCCTCGTGAGGACCGCCCTCAAGGCAACGCAGGCCTCCCTCCTCTGCCACCACCACCACCTAGGAATGAAGACCATCATCAAGACGAGGGGGCTGGGGGCTTCCAGGAGCCACGCGCAATCTCTTGCATCCTGGGTGGCGCTCAGGCCCCAGCCTCTCAGCGCATCTTCAAGCAGTTTGCTCGCGAGGTGAATGCAGTCCTCCCCAAGCTTGAGGCCACGCGCCCTCTCAGGTGGTCAGCGTGCGCTATCATGTTCAGCTCAGCGGATCAGCTCAAGTGTGCAGCCACGGTCGGAGTCCTCCCGATGCTTTGCTCCCTAGTCATCAGCAATGTGCAAGTCACCGGGACCCTCATCGATGGCGGAGCAGGACTCAACGTCCTGTCCGTCGAGACATTCAACAATCTCCAAGTGCCATATGGTCAGCTTCAGCCGACCAAGCCTTTCTCAGGAGTCACTGATGGTTCCACTGTTCCGATAGGGCAAGTTCGCCTTCCTGTCACCTTTGGGCAGCGCAACAACTACCGCACCGAGCTCATTGACTTCGACGTCGCCCACATCCGCCTGTCATACAATGCCATCCTCGGGTACCCAGCCCTGGCCAAGTTCATGGCAGTGACTCACCATGGCTACAATGTCGTCAAGATGCCTGGAAGCGGTGGAGTCATCACAATGCCTTGTGAGGAAAGGGATGCAGTGTGTTCTCTTGAGCGTGCCTTCCAAGCCGCGGCAATCGAAGACCCAGATCACAGGAGCGGAAGACTTCCTGAGGCGGTCCCCAAGAAGAAGAAGTCTTCACCTGGCCCAAACCCTCACAAGGCAGGCACCACCGGAGGCGTTGCGTCAGGACTCGCGCCCGTTCAGGGGGCGCCACCCTCTGTCGCATAGGAAAGCGCGCCCGGCACCCTCCTCGGGCAGGGCTCGGGGGCTCTTTCTTGGGGAGCCATCGACTTTGCCAAGGTCACGAGGGAGGCGCTCGGGCACCACTTGGAGGTGTGCTTCAAAGCACGTTTCCCTCAGGAAGGTATGAGGCAAGAAGGGCCAAACCCTCAGGAGTTCGTCGCGAGAAACATTCAGGAGCTACAGGAGTCAAGAGTCATGTGCGGCAGCCGCCGCCTACCTGCCGTAGCCCCACATCCAAGCGAGGATGGTGCACTGCATGTCTGCATCGACGTACCAGAGCTCAACCAAGCCGCGTCTCAGGAGCGCCTCTGGCCTTCGCGCGTGGGGTGTTGTGAGGGTCCACCTCATAGCTACGTTCGCATGCCTTTCGGCCTGCCGAACGCGGTCGCCGCTCATGAGCGCCTGTTGAGGAGCATTCTGGAGGCTCAGGAGGTCAAGCATTGTGCGGTCCTGGCGGAGATGGAGATGGTCCTCGAAGATCCACCTGTGCCCCCGGAGCCTCCCGAGGCTCCAGGTCCCAAGAGCTTGTGAGGGTCGGCTTTCTCACCACACGTCGTCCGCTGCTTCAGCATCCCTTCATCTTCAACCGTATCAGGTGACATCTTTCAAGTTCCATTTTCAACTGGGTGCTCCCACAGGGCTGCATCATTCCCAGGTCGCGTGGGTCCGTCCCTGCGGCATGTATCCATTTTGCTTATGCTCTTTACCTACCTTGTTGGGGGCGTCCCTCAGGCTGCATTATCCCCAAGCTGCTCGGGCCTGACCTGGTGGCGTTTGCTTTTTCCGCATCTATCTAAATGGATTTGCTCTTCCATGCTTAACCCGACTCCCAAGATTATCTTCTGCTGCCTATCATGGACCTTTCCACTCTCATGCAAAGCGCTTGCACGTTAAAAGGGGGGTGCCTGAGCATCGCGACTCATGGGCTCTTACTGGCTCTCCAGCCCTCACTCCCTGGCCTTGACCCACGGCATCGCGACCTGCCAAACCAGCGGCGGCTGAGCTTGCTCGAGGGCCGGGACCTGAGGACGTAGAGCATTTGCATTCTAACCACCATGCAGGAGCATACCATTGATAAAGGCCCAGAGCCAGGCACAACCCGCCTCGAGGTAGGACTCGAGAGTCCCGCACTGGCTCACGGGTGCCCAGATACACCTCTCCTAGCCCTACCGTGCCGGCCACGTGTCAGGGCGGGGCTGTACATGCCCCGGGGGCTCCTCCCGGAGGGGAGCCCCCTCCCACGCACCAGTGGAAGCACCATGCTCTGCGCTGGCTGACGACACTGCCGAGGAGCGGCTATGCCCGTACACATACGGAAGCACTATGCTCCGCGCTGGTGATAAACAACTGAGGGAGGCCCACGGCCGTACCAACCTCAGGGAGCCCAGAGCTCAGTGTCCGGCACCATCGCAACGCCTCCCCTCGGGAGTGCCGCGCGAGGGGGCTGGACACGGGGGCTGCGCCCGGGCCACGCCCGAGCGCACGCCACCCAGCCAGGTCCCTCGGACCTGGTCGTCGCGCGCCCCTCCCCGAGCGGAGCCAAGGTATGAAAACTCGTTTGAACGTCAAGGGGGACTCCTGAGCATCGCGACTCAGGAGCCTAACTGGTCACGTAGCCCCTCACTCCTTAGTCCCGTCCTGGTTTCCGGTCGGGGCTAACGGCGGCTGAGGTATGCGCGGGGCCGGGCCCTGCCGACGTAGAACGACAAATCCACTCCTATGCCTCCCTTCCCTACTTGTTGTTTGCGCGTCAAGGGGGACTCCTGAGCATCGCGACTCAGGAGCCTAACTTGCCACGTAGCCCCTCACTCCTTAGTCCCATCCTGGTTTCCGGTTGGGGCTAACGGCGGCTGAGGTATGCGCGGGGTCGGGCCCTGCCGACGTAGAACACACGCAAATAGGAGGGAAAAATGCAAATTCCAGGGAATTCAAAAGCAAATATGACAAGCCATAGATTGTTTCACAACGCCAAACACAAATTTAAACGCCTCCACGAGGCATGGTGCATGTTGCAGGGATTAAAATAGAACAGAAGCTGCGAAGGGATCACTTTCCAGTGGCGTCGCCGCCTGTTGTGGAGTCACGCTGGGCGGCTCCGCCTCCTAAGGCCGCGGAGCTGGCGGCATCGCGCCTGGGCAAGGTGCTGAAGGCACGGAACCTCCCCAGCAAAGCCTCGCCTCGGCCTTTCACGGCCTCAGCAGCAGCAGCGGCAAGGTCGCCGCTCACGGGCTCTAGCAGGCTGTCGAAGTCGATGTTGGGGTCGCGAAGGTAGACGTGGTTGAGGATACGCGTCAGCGCTGCAGAAGACAGGGCACGCACCTCGGCCTCGGCCGTGGGACCAAGGCCGTCCGCGACATCTTCAAGCGCGTGGACCAGGAAGGGAAGCAGCTCGGCAGGGCCGTCCTCTGCACCAGCCAAAGGCTTCTCTAGGCCGCCCTCATAAAGCGTCTTCAGCGCGGCGCAAGCTTTCTCCTCCAGCTTGGCGAAGGCCACTCGATCCTCGGCCAGGACCTTCGCCTTGCCGTCCAGCTCGGTCCTCTCTGCCTTCAGCGCCTACTCCAGTGTCTCCAACCGGCTGCAGTGGCCATCAATCTTGGCATCCCGGTCCCTGACGGCAGCCTCCCGAGCCTTCATCTCCTTCTCCTTCTCCTGGCGGATGCGGACCTCCTTCGCGAGCTCGTCACGCAGGCCTTGCAGCTCGACCTCCAGCGCCTTGCAGCGGCCCTGGGCATCTGCAGCGTCGCCCAGGGCAGCGTCGCGAGCAGCCTTGGCCTGGCAGGCGGCCTACTTCTCCCCATCGGAGGCCGACACGGCCTGGCTCAAAGCTGCTCGGACGGAGGCGGCAGAACGGGCCCAGCCAGAAGCCAGCTCTAGGCGCCCGACTACCAGGCAGGGGTCCGCGCTCCAAAAATCTTCCTGCAGCCGGCTCAGTTTGTTGGCAGCCTAGTCCAAGACGGCAGAGGGATCAGAAGAGATGGGAGCCGATGGAACAGGCGGAGAGGACGGCAGTGTGATCACGTCTTGGGAGGAAGGAGCCCCCTGGGCCTTGGACACCTCGGCGGCAGCATCAAGCGCAGGCACCTCCAGAGTCAGCGGGGCCACGGGAGCTGACTCCTCGCCAGAGTGCCCCTGTTGGGCTCGCAAAGACGATCGGGCAGGGGAAGCGCGAGCCTCGATGCCTCCTTTCCCCGCAGATGAAGGCGCTGCCCCGGCAGACGAGCTCGCCTCGAGCAGGGCCGCAGAAGCCCCTTTCAACCTCTTCGCTGCAGGTGCCGGCCTGGCCAAAAGAATGCAGACGTCAAGCCTCAGCGGCAGAAACATAGCAGAGAGCGGATCGAGCACTTACTGGTCGTCGTTCGTGGACTCAGGCAGCCTCCGGCCAAACTTGAAGCCCGAGAGCCTATAGCTGGGGTCAGCCTTGGGAGGCCCGGAAGTAGAAGGCGCGTCAAGAAGGCCGAAGCTGGCCTCAGACCGCCCAAGGACCAGAGCAGACCCTGGGAAAACCAGCCCCGACCTGCCCTTCCTCGGGACCAAGGGAGAATCCTCCCCACCTCGCCTGGCGCCGACCTCGTCGTCGTCTGGCATGGAGCGGAGGGCGCGGGACCTGCACCGAGGGAAGGACTCCCCCGACTCCTCGCTAGTCGCCTCAGAGTCAGACTCTTCTTCCTCCTCCTCTTCTTCTTCCTCTTCACTCCCACTGGAGTCGCCGGAGCACCAGCCCCTCAGTGTTGAAGGCGGGCATGGCGTTCACCACCTGCTCCCAGTCATTGCGGAGGAACAGGGGGACGGGAGCGCCCTCCGGGCTCGCCACGTCTCCCCCAACCAAGGAGTGGAGAGCCGCGACCAGATCTTCGTCGGCCAGGGCCTCGGAGCTCAGGCGAAGGGCGGCGTCCGCTTCCCCAAGCCTCCACAATGGGAGCGAGTGCTCCCGGAGTGGAGCCACCCGGTGCTCCAGGAACTCCCTCAGGAGCGTGGCCCCGGTCAGCTTTGCCGCCCCCAAGTTGCATGGCCTCACGTCCGCATTCATCCTCTTCAGCACCGCCCTCGCGCGAGGGTCGACAAGCTCCGCACGAGACCATGCATCAACGGCTTTGGGCTACCCCGTAGGCAGCACCAGTCGGGGGTGGAGGCGCCCAACATCCACCATGACCCACTTGCTCCGGAAGCCTTCGATCCTCTTCCCAGGCTTCGAGATGGCATTGGAGTTGGAATATGCGATAAAGCTCACGCATGCGGAGATATGGGCACGAGAAACCCAGAGGTAAAAGTAATGACACAGCAAGGCCACTGAGGGCTTTACCCCAACATGAGCCTCACAATAGTAGGCGAAAATCGCCAGGAGAAGAACTGAGTTGGGTGGAGGTGCAGAGCTTGCAAGTTGTATTGGCGAAGAACAGCAAAGAAGAACTCGGAAAAAGGAGGCACCAGACCGGCGATGATGGCGCTCACAAAGAGTGGGCAGAAGGTGCTCCCCTTGCCTTCAGGCTAGTAGGAGCCGACCTTGAGCACGGTCGCCCCCTCGTTGCCCTGCGCCACCATCAGGCGCGTGAGGGCGAGATTCTTCTCCGAGAAGTTCGGGGGATCTAGGGCCGGCGAGTACCAGGCCTCGGTCGGGGTCTTGCGAGGCGCCGCGGCTTGCTGTATGGGGAAGATTGAGAAAGATCTAGAGGATTTTGGAAGCAAGAAGGAGAAGAGCGAGAAAGGGGATCTGGAGCAAGGCGAACGAGAACAAAGCAAGTAAGTCTGGCCCGGGCACCTCTTTTTGTCAGTCGTGCGGTTGTCGAGGGGTCGTGGGGAAGCGGAGACGCCCATGTCCAATCAATCGCCACGCGGCGCCCAAGGCCGCAGGCTATTGGGGCACGCGGCGCTTCGCACTTGCCCCTTCGCTTCTCTGCTAAGCCAATTCCGGGCGCGCCTTGGGCCCGGGGGCTACTGTCGGCGTTCTGGGAATGGGGGTCCCCAGACTTGCCTGCTTGCGGCCTGCGGCGTGGCTCATGTGGGGGCCTAGTGCAGCCCAGCTTCATCAGCTCAAGCTCAAGACCCTCGCGAGGGGCCAAGCCTCGCGGGGCGGACGACACGAAGCTTCCTCAGGAGCAGCCTCATCAGGCAAGCTCGCGAGGAGGCGGAGAGATCAAGGCAGGGTACCTCGCGAGGAGCCCGTGACGCAAGCCATGACGATCGAGACCAGGCGGGCGCCAGGCGGGCACCGGCCTGCGCAGTGTCCTTGTTTCCCCTTCAGTGCAAAGGGGGCAAGCACAAGCCAAGGCATTAGGCAAAGGTTACCGTTTCAGTGCAACAAGACCAAGACCAGCAGAACGGCAGGATGGAGGTCATCGTGGAGCCCAGGACGGCGTCACCGTCCGAGCCTTTGGCAGCCGAAAACCAACTTTATTCAGGATAAGTGTACCAGATGTTCCCCTTCAAAATGGCCAATTGTTGGCGCCCTTCCCGCTTTATTTGGGAAGAGGCCCAGGTCCTCCCTCTATAAATAGAGCTAGCCACCATAGGGCAGGGGACGGATCGGTCAGAGAGAGAGAAAGAGAGAGAGAGGCGAGTGAACTCACCCAAGCAGTTCATCCCACCAGCTCAAGAACAGCCCCTCGCGAGGTTGTTCCCCTTTGTATTGTTCATCATCAGCCCCTGAGGCAATCCACCACACCACACACTGGAGTAGGGTATTACACCACAATGGTGGCCTGAACCAGTATAAACCTTGTGTCTCTTGTGTGTTCTTCTTGCTAGCTTAGATTCCTTGCGAGCCTTCGAAACGTGAGCTGGTAGGGGAAAGATCTTCGTGCACACCCCAGTGTTCGAACCTCAAGGGTCTGCCGGAACCCGAAATCCGACAAAAAACATATAACCAATCGTTGGCGTAATAAGCACAAGGATTTTCTCAGTTCTCATGACATTCGTTTGAGGACAATAATGATGGGACGATATGCATCCAACTAGGCAAACAGAAGCTTTGTCACATTCTTCCTATTGAATGCGAGGTTACTATTGTCTTAATTTTTACAGCAAGAGATTTCTCACGGATGAACATGTTGAACAGCAAAAAAAGAAGTTTCAGGTGGACAAATGGGCTTCTAAACGTGCTCGGCTTCTATTTACAACAAGTTGTAGACATCCTAAAATAATTTTTTTTGCACAAGATGTTGATTTTATGGATCAGACCGATCCATTTGTTTGCGACTGCAAAAAAGAGTGGTTGGGTTAGATGTTACTGTCATGTTCAATCTAGGTTTTGTCTAAAAATTTGATGAACAATTAATCCTTGGGCTTTTTGTACCATTTGTATGCTTGACTTGCATGTTGTTGCCCTCGTCCTCCCCTCCACCTGCCACTACACTGCCGCATCTTCCATGGCTGCTGTTCATTCCCGTCCGAGGCCTTGCCGTCGTTCTCTGCCTTGGTTCGCTCGCTGTGCCCGTCGCCGTCTAGCGTTGTCAACATGGTCAACAACCAAGAGGAATCAGGAGATGACTGTACGTGGAGAGGCTGACAGTAGGGACCCACCAGGGTCATTGCATTTCGCAAGCAGGTCCCTCGTTATTACAAGCCAAAAAAATACTTCCTCCTAATTGTTTGACAACTAGGTTCCACGCCATTGTCAATGTAGTCAATAAACGAGAAAATTTCACAACGAGCGGATAACACCAGGGACCCAGCAGCTCGCCCAGTTGTTTTTCAGTTTCAGAGACGAAGCTCAACTGCACGTTGTGCGGGGGCTGTGGCCCGTCTAGCCCACGCTTACGCTTTTATTAAGCACATGACCAGCCTAGTTGATATATTGTTTCTTTCTGAAATTGGCTAGCCCAGTTCTTTTTTTGGAGAATACCAAAACCGAGGCCTACTTGCTTTTCTCAGCCCTGCTGGGCTGCAAATATTTCAAGACGAGGAGGGATGTAAGTAGTAAGAAATGGGCTTCCCCAAAAAACAAGCTATAAGTTGTAAGAAATGGGCTGAAATTTTTTAAACCAAAGCCAACCGGCAATTGCATTAAAATATCATTTTTCAGGATTTCTCTACTCTCTACTCTTATTAAAACCAAAGCCAACTGGCAATTACATTAAAATATTATCTTTTCTCCCACAAGATAAACTACTCATACAAATGCATCTTCATGTTCCGTGCAACGAACGGGCATCTTGCTAGTTAAGATTCTAAATTTCATTCATTTTTTTCCGGACAATTGTTTTTTGAATTTTATTTTGATATAATTTTTTGAAAATTATTTTTAACGTGACTCGAAATTTCGTGACTAAAAGAGTTCGGACCCCACCGAAATATGCAAAATTTCGTTGAATTTTTTAGCAGTGCCCAGAATATATGGTCTGTAATGCTAATAAAAAGAATATGGACTTCAAATATCCTTAAAAATTAGAAAATGGCTGTAAATTATTTAAAATAATGGCTAATGGGATGTATGCTGTTTTCCACATATTTGGAGGCTGACTTCTGGGCCTACTAGGTTGACGATGATGATGTCCTAATTTTTTTTGACGCGTACGCAAGGCTTTGCCAACTTAGTCAACACACAGCAGTGACTGTTCGATGTCCATCCAACGGCAGCTGTGCTTCTTCAATCTCTGATCTTCCTGCTCTAGCCGCCCAAACAGCGCCGGCGGGACTACCTTCTCCCTCCTCCCGTGGCTGGCTGTGCTGCCGCCAGGCCATCCCTCTAACCACCCACACATCCTGTTATTTTCTGGCGACGTCAGCCTCACCCCACAGCCGACCAGTCATCGCTCGTTCTCCCCTCAGCGTGGGCATCCGCTGCGGTGGCTTCGCCGACTCCGGGTGGTTCTCTTCCTGGGCCTCGCCCTCGTCCGCCGCGTTTGTGCTCTCGGCGCGGTGAGATCAACATGGTCAACAAACAATAGCCATCGGAAGAGGCTGACAGTAGGGGCCCACACAGGGAAATGCCTCCTTATTACGCGCAAAATAATGATTCTTCCACCTGATAGTTGGGACCCACCGGAAGGGCCACTGTATTTCGTGAAAAAAACGTTCCCCCCGCTGTCAGCTCGGACCCACCGGAAATGCCTCCTTATTACGCACAAAAAAATGAATACTCCCCCTGCTAGCTGGGACTCACCTTGGTGGGAGGCTGACTTGTGGGCCTACTAAGTTTATGGGGACGAAGGGCTTTGTCAACTTAGTCAATATGAACGATTCTAGCTCCAGTGACCGTATGATGTCCATCCAACGGCCGTAGTGCTTCTTCAACCTCTGGTCTTCATGCTCCAGCCGCCCAAAGCAGCGCCGGTCGTGCCGCATGCTCCTGCCTCCCATGGCCGGCTGTGATGCCGCGGAGGCCTCACCGCCCCCTACTACTCCCACCGTTGGCCAGGCCATCCCTCTACTCACCCACACCCCCTGTTATTCTGCGGTGACGGCAGCCTCACACCGCAGCCGAACCAGTGAACCCTCGTACTCCTCTTCGCGTGGGCATCCACTACTGCGTCTTCCCGGCCCCGCGTCGTCCCCTTCCTAGGCCTCGCCGTCGTCCACCGTCGTGGTGCTCTGGGCGCAGCATGGTCAATGTGGTCAACGACCGACTTCCGTCGGAAGAGTACTGTGCGTGGAGAGGCTGACAGCTGGGTCCATGGCGGCCGCAAGGAAGTGCCTCCTTATTCTGCGCAAAATAATTATTCCTCCACCTGACAGTAGGGACCCACCAGACAGGCCACGGTATTTCGCGAAAAAAATGTTTCCCCCCTGACTGCTGGGACCCACCAGCTACACCTTGGCACGCAAGGAAGTGCGTCCGGGCAAAAAAAAATGATTCGCCCCCCTGACTGCTGGGACCCCCAGCTACATCTTCGCACGCAAGGAAGTGCCTGAAAATTGGGACCCACCTGGTCGAAGCATACGTAGCATTGTCATTTTGGTCGCGAACGTGTACGTACATATATGCTGGTGGATGTAGAGGCGCGCACGTGTCCTAGTAGAGGCGCGCACGTGTCGTAGTAGAGGCGCGCACGTAGCATGTACACGTACGTTCAACGGCCAGTGTGCAAGAAAGAAAGTATGGCCACGTATGTGTACATATGGGCGGGGTCTCGAACGCCTACTTGCGCATACGTACGGCCAGGGCTCGTGCACATGGCTGGGTCGGAACGGAGAAACAACGTCGTCGTCGTGTTCATGGGGAGCCAACCGGCTGGGTTGGAACGGGATGCGTCGTCATGTTCATCGAGAGGGCTTGGACGGAACAGGCGATGGAAACGAGGCCCGGCGTACCGCAGAATGGAAGAAACGGCCTTGTGTTCGACCGACCACGTTCAAAACGGGATATTGTTCATCAGGAGGGGTGTGGCGTACCGCAAACAGAGGAAACGGACCTCCTACGGTCAAAACGGGGGTCCTGTTGATCGGGAGGGGTGTGACATACCGCAAAACGGATGAAACTGACTTGTCTTGGAGCGCTACGATCGAATTGGGGGTTCTGTTGATCGGGAGGGGTGTGGCGTACCGCAAAACAAACGAAACAGACTTGTGTTGGAGCGCTACGGTCGTAACGGGGGTCATGTTCATCGGGAGGAGTGTGGCGTACCACAAAACGGGACTCCTCATCTCCACCGTCGACCTCCTCCAGCCTCCACGGGCTACCGTCGACCTTCTCCAGCCTCCACGGGCTCCTGTTCATCCAGCCTCCACCACATGCTACTCCACCGGCTACTATTCAACCACCCCTCCACTGGCACCCCTCCACCGTCTACTGTTCATCCAGCCCTCCACGGGGTCGTCTTGTTCATCCGGAGGCAACACCACGGGGTCCTGCATCCACCCCCACCGCTCACTGTTCATCCAACCCCCCCCCCCCCCCCCCCCGCAACGCTCACTGTTCATCCAAAGAGGCAGCATCGATCGGCTTCAGTTAGCAGCAGTAGCGAAGGAATCGCTCGGTCGGGTTCAGTTAACAGGCATCGGTCGATCGCTCGGGTTCAGTAACGTGTAGCCTAAAGTGCAATCGCTCGGTTTCAGTTAGAGCCCAACGCCTCGCTCGGGTTCAGTTAGAGCTAGTGCCTCGCACACACATGCGTACGTGTACGAGAGAAACGCGCATCGCTCGGCCCCCGACCACCCAGCGTAATCGGGAACTCCCTGAAATTTTCCTCGCCCTCGCTTCTACCACGTTTTTTTTAGTCATGGACGGCCCAAAGAATGTCATGCAACTGCGTCTTCGGCCCGCCCAGGATGAAAAGCCCATTTTCTGTCATGATTTTTTGTCATAGAAGTAGGAGCCCACCACATCTATGATGATATCGGGTTTTGTCACAATTATCGTCATAGAAGTGTCATAAGTATGACAAAAAAAATTTAAGTTCGGCCCAAAATGTCACGGATGTGTCTTTTTTTTGTAGTGAGGTAGCGTGCCGACGGCGATCACATCGACCTTCGAACCATTTTCGACGTGCATCGTCACCTCGTCCTTAGCCACTCTTCATTTATTCTGCAGCTCCTGTCTCGAGTTACAAATATGAGCAACCGAACCAGTATCAAATACCCAGGCTGCTATGAGCATTAGTAAGGTACACATCAATAACATGTATATCAAATGTACCTTTGTTCACTTTGCCATTCTTCTTATCCGCCAAGTATTTGCTGCAGTTTCACTTCCAGTGACCATTCCATTTGTAGTAGAAGCACTCAATTTCAGGCTTGGGTCCAGCTTTGGGCATCTTCCCAGGAGTGGCAACTTGCTTTCCATTCTTCTTGAAGTTCCTTTTCTTTCCCTTGCCCTTTTTCTTGAAACTAGTGGTCTTGTTAACCATCAACACTTGATGTTCCTTCTTGATTTCTACTTCCGCGGCATTAAGCATTGCGAAGAGCTCAGGAATCATTTTATTCATCCCTTGCATATTATAGTTCATCACGAAGCCTGTGTAGCTTGGTGGCAGTGATTGAAGAACTCTGTCAATAACACTATCAAATGGAAGACGAACTCCCAGCTAAGTCAAGTGGTTATGATACCCAGACATTTTGAGCATGTGTTCACCGACAGAACCATTCTCCTCCATCTTGCAGCTATAGAACTTGTTGGAGACTTCATACCTCTCAACCCGGACATTTGCTTGAAATATTAACTTCAACTCTTGGAACATCTCATATGTTGAATGACGTTCAAAACGTCTTTGAAGTTCCGGTTCTAAGCCGTAAAGCATGGCACACTAAACTATCGAGTAGTCATTAGATCAAGCTTGCCAGACATTCATAACATCTACTTCGGCTCTTGTAGCAGGCCTGTCACATAGTGGTGCATCAAGGGCATAATTCTTCTATGCAACAATGAGGATAATCCTCAAGTAATGGACCCAGTCCGTGTAGTTTCTATCATCATCTTTCAACTTAGCTTTCTCTAGGAACGCATTAAAATTCCGGGGAACGGTGGCTCGGGCCATTGATCTACAACATAGATATGCAAAACAATAAGACTAAGTTCATGATAAATTAAGTTCAATTAATCAAATTACTAATGAATTCCCACTTAAATAAACATCCCTCAAGTTATCTAAGTGATAATGTGATCCAAATCAACTAACCCATGTCCGATCATCACGTGAGATGGGGTAGTCATTAATGGTGAACATCTCTATGTTGATCATATCTACTATATGACTCACGTTCGACCTTTCGATCTCCAGTGTTCTGAGACCATGTCTGTACATGCTAGGCTCGTCAAGTTTAATCTAAGTATTCTGCATGTGCAAAATTGTCTTACACCCATTGTATGTGAACGTAGAGTCTATCACACCCGATCATCACGAGGTGCTTCGAAACGACGAACTTTGGCAACGGTGCATACTCAGGGAGAACACTTTTATCTTGAAATTTAGTGAAGGGATCATCTTATAATGCTACTGTCATTCTAAGCAAAATAAGATGCATAAAGGATAAACACCACATGTAATCAAAATATGTGACATGATATGGTCATCATCATCTTGTGCTTTTGATCTCCATCTCCAAAGCATCATCATGATCTCCATCATCACCGGCTCGACACCTTGATCTCCATCGTTGCTTCAGGGTCGACTCACCACTATTGCTTCTACAACTATCACTAACACATAGTGATAAAGTAAAGCAATTACATGGTGCTTGCAATTCATACAATAAAGAGACAACCCTAAGGCTCCTGTTGGTTGTCGATATTACAAAACATTATCATCTCATACATCAATATATATCACATCACAACATGCCCTGCAAAAACAAGTTAGACGTCCTCTACTTTGTTGTTGCAAGTTTTACGTGGCTGCTACGGGCTTCTAGCAAGAACCATTCCTAGCTACGCAAAAACCACAATGGTGATTCATCAAGTTTGTTGTTTTAACCTTCTTCAAGGACCGGCCGCAGTCAAATTCGATTAAACTAAAATAGGAGAAATAGACACCCGCCAGCCACCTGTATGCAAAATTAGATGCATGTCTGTCGGTGGAACCGGTCTCATGTGCGTGGACATGTAAGGTTGGTCGGGGCCGCTTCATCCCACAATACCGATCAAAATAAGGCGTTGGTGGTAAGCAGTATGACTATCACCGCCCACAACTCTTTGTGTTCTACTCGTGCATATCATCTACGCATAAACCCGGCTTGGACGCCACTATTGGGAAACGTTGCATTGAAAACAAAAAAATTCTATGCACACGCAAGATCCATCGATGGAGATGCATAGCAGTGAGAGGGGAGAGTGTATCTACGTACCCTCATAGACCGTAAGCGGAAGCGTTTAATCGCACAGTTGATGTACTCGACCTTCTTTGCGCCCCAACCGATCAAGTACTGAATGTACAACACCTCCATGTTCAGCACACGTTCAGCTCGGTGATGTCGTCCGCCTTCTTGATCCAGCAAAACGGCGAGGTAGTGGATGAGTTCCGGCAGCACGACGGCCTGGTGACGGTGATGGTGAAGCTATCTCTACATGGCTTCGCCTAAGCACTATGAAAATATGACCGGGGTGTAGACGGTGGAGGGGGCGCCGCACACGGCTAAGCAATTGTTCTGGGTCTGCTAGGCGCCCCCTCCCACATATATATAGGTAGGAGGGAGAGGAGAGAGTCCAGGAGGGGCGCCCCAAGTAGGTCTGAATCCTACTTGGGCTCCTGCCCTTGGTCGCGCCCCCTGCCATATTTGTCGGATGGGGGAAGGAAAGGGGGAAGAGGGAGGACAGGGGAGGCTGAATCCCCCCTTTCCTTTCTCCCGCTTGGATGGCTACCATGGGGGGAGCGCCAGCCCCTTGCGGGCTGGTGTGCTCCCCTCATGTGGCCCAATAGGCCCACTATCCTCCCGGGGGTGTCCAGTACCCCCTCCAGTACTCCGATGACTATCCGGTACACTCTGAAACACTTCCGGTGTTCCAATACCATCGTCCTATATATCAATATTTACCTCTCGACCATTTCGAGACTCCTCGTCATGTCCGCGATCTCATCCGGGACTCCGAACACCATTCGGTAACCAAATCATATAACTCATATAACACTATATCGTCAACGAACGTTAAGCGTGCGGACCCTATGGGTTCGAGAACTATGTAGACATGACCAAGACACCTCTCTGGTGAATGAAAAATAGCGGAACATGGATGCCCATATTGGTTCCTACACATTCTACGAAGATCTTTATCGGTCGAACCGTTATGACAACATACGTAATTCCCTTTGTCCATTGGTATGTTACTTGCCCGAGATTCGATCGTTGGTATCTTCATACCTAGTTCAATCTCGTTACTGGCAAGTCTCTTTACTCGTTCTTTAATACATCATCTTGCAACTAAATCGTTAGTTACCGGCTTCTTATGATGTGTACTACCGAGAGGGCCCAGAGATACCTCTCCGATACTCGGAGTGACAAATCCTAATCTCGATCTATGCCAACTCAACAAACACCTTCGAAGATAACTGCAGAGCATCTTTATGATCACCCAGTTGTGTTGTGATGTTTTATAGCACACAAGGTATTCCTCCGATATCCGGGAGTTACATAATCTCATAGTCGAAGGAATATGTATTTGACATGAAGAAAGAAATAGCAATAAACTGAACGATCAATATGCTAAGCTAACGGATGGGTCTTGTTCATCACGTCATTCTCCTAATGATGTTATCCCATTATAAAATGACAACACATGTCTATGTTTAGGAAATCTTAACCATCTTTGATCAACGAGCTAGTCTAGTGGAGGCTTACTAGGGACACGTTATTTGTTTATGTATTCACACATGTATTTAAGTTTCC
The DNA here is from genome assembly GCF_018294505.1 of Triticum aestivum. NCBI lineage: Eukaryota > Viridiplantae > Streptophyta > Magnoliopsida > Poales > Poaceae > Triticum > Triticum aestivum. The sequence goes on along the minus strand of NC_057804.1, from coordinate 395,760,292 downwards.
TATCAATACAATTCTATCATGAATAATAAACCTTTATCATGAATAAGTAAATATAAAATAACAACTTTATTATTGCCTCTAGGGCATATTTCCTTCATGAAGTTTTCCACTAAAGCAAAGCTTCCGATTCAGTACTGTCGTCTGAAGAAATTGACTGCAACAATGAAAGTCGAAGACAAAGCTAATACGTAGTATTCATTTCGTTGTTTTTCTTTCATTCTTTCGAGTCATAGGACCTCCGTACTATTAAGAGGGGTATAGGTTCTCAATGCTTAGATTGGCTATGATGCTTAGTCGTAACCTATGAAAGATGCGAGAGAAATCTCTTTATGCTCCGAGCAAATACTTGCCAGCAGAGACTGTGATCTTCTTTTGCTATGAGAGATTTGACTCGAACTGAGGAGTTAGAATTACTTGTTCCTGAAGCAATGTTACTGTTGCTCGAAAATCCGACCGTTGTGAACGTGTCGGTTGGCCATTGGCTGGACCTCGTGTCCAAAATGGTCATTTCCCGTCTAGGAAGGTTGCGGCTATAAATAGCCACCGCGCTCCAACTTTGACCGTTGGCTACTCCACTTGAGATTCCAGAGGATATTGATTTGAGCAACCCCTCTCCGAGTGATTTGAGTTTAAGATCCATCGAGAGAAAAATAAGGATCCCAAACTTAGATAGTGGTTTAGCATCACAGTAGTTCAGAGTGAGAGTTCTTGTACCTATTACTCTTGAGAGTTATGCACTCTCTAGACGGATAGGTTTGGCTTCGAGTGTTGAAGAGTTGTTGTCTTCACCGAGCCTGATCTTTAGCAACCAAGAGTGATTGTGGTTTGCGAAGGTTGACCGAAGGTTTGGAGATCACCAATAAGGATCTACCACGAGTGAAATCAACCTGAGTCTGATCAACTCTGCATTGAAGGAGAATAGGGTGAAGAGGGTTTATCTTCCGTGTTAAGTCACAACCCCTCCAACTAGACGTAGCCCTTTGGGAGAAGGGTGAACTGGTCTACCAAATCTGTTTGTCGCCATCGAGCACCACTGATCATTTCTACTCTACTGCATTTCCTTTAGCAGTTATTATCCGTGCTCTATACCGATAGATTACTTGATCAATTTGTTCGTTGCATCCATCTTGTGTAGCTGTGTTCATCACTATTCATTACCATCGAATGTACTCCTTTGTTACCATCCCGTATTTCATATTCTTTTGGAAAATCAATCTTTAGCATTTTATTCAGTACCGAACATGTTGTGTATCATTCTACTACATCTGTTTGCATGCTGGGTTACTCTCATCGTAGTTAACCATGTGATTTATCAAGTTCATACTGTTGTCAATGCTTTTATCGATGAATATGCTTCTAACGAAGAAGATTGATTCTGTACATTTCCTTCAATACTCTATTCCGCTGCTGTGATCGGGTTTTGGTTCAAAGCTTTCGATGGAAATTTTTAATCTCCCATTCACCCCCCTCTGGTCGATATACTCTCGGTCCTAACAATTGGTATCAGAGCAGGTACTCCCTGTCTTTGTTTATTAAAGGTCTAACGTCCTTGGAGTTTTGAATATGTCGTATGCAGGTAGATCCTTGCACTCTGAATGATTTCCTACTTTGATGGAAAGGACTATTTGTACTAGAAGGAACAAACTAGAATTAGAATTCAAGCTATTGACTATGATTTGTGGCAGATTGTAGAAGATGGTTACACAATTCAACACCCTGATGCTCCATCTTCTAATGACAAGGCTATGATGCGTCTGGATGCACAAGCAAGAGATATCATCTGTACAAGTATCTCAAAGAACGTGTTCATTCGGTTCCAAAACCTTGACACAACAAAGCAACTCTGGGATGCCATCAAAAATGTTCACGAAGAATTTATCTCCAGAACAGACTCTCGCACTCAAATGCTTCGTGCCATGTTCACTGGGTTCAGAAGTCTTCAAAAGAAAAGTGTGATGGAACTCACGGATTGGCTGACAGACATTGTTGAAAGACTTCGCCAACGAGGAGTAATCAATGTCACCGATAAAGATGTGGTAAACAAGCTATTAAGTGCACCTGATGAATCCTTCGAACCTATTATAGCCGAAATTAAACAAAGGCCAGACTATGAAGAGCTTCACTATGTTGAGATCATGACGCTTCTATCAACTTATGAAGAAAAGATGGAATTGGAAAACGCAGATCAAGAATCTTCTTCAGAAGGTGAAGGAGAAATCCTCTCTCACTATGGCAGCTCTCAGGAAGAACAAGATGTTGAGAATCAACACACTATCACAAGAGAATTGGAAATGCTCACACAACGGCTGAGTGATCTCAGAAGACAAAACTTGTATCTTGTGAATGATGATGAAGATGAAGTGCATGAATCCTCAAGACAATTACCTCTGAAAGAAATGAAGTGCTTCAAATGCAAACAATTCGTGCATGTCGTAGCGGATTGTCCTTGCTGGGATGAAGCATTGAGTAATCGTTGGAAACATCTTCACTGCAATGGTTTTGCTAGAATGGATCGTCACACTAAGCTCTCGAAGAAAAAGGAACCCGCTTCATCTTCTTCGACGAGACCAATCACTGACATAAATGCCAGAGCAATCATTGATTCCAACATGAATAAATCTCTCAGCTGAATAGAGCTTGTACCAACCTGACTCCTCACTCTGAAGAAGAGACAACAAATACTAATTCAGATGACGAAGAATTTTACAAAACGATTGGAAGAAGCAATGCATATGTCGCCATTGAATCATCGAAGGATCTTAGTGAATCAAATGTTGATGATAATGCGTTAAGTGGTGATGATGAACCAATTGCCTTCTGCCTTATGGCAAAATCATCAAAAGATTGGGTATCTACAAAACAGCAAAAGTCCATGAACAAATATTCACCCGAATATATCTCATATGCATTGTTGGTGAAAATTGCTAAATCCCTACACGATGAACTTGAAACATTTGAGAAAAATCTCACGAAAACCAAAGGATTACTGGTCGAAGAGATGGAGAAGAATCAAAAGTTGATCAAAGAGCAAGATGCTTTTTCCTCAACTACCCATGATCTTACCAATTGATATGATTCACTTACATTGGACTATGAGAATATATCAGATGAACTCCTTAATAGGAATCAAGAACTCGTGTCACTGAAAGAATCTCATAACGAGTTGGTATTTGAAAAAGCTTCTCTCTTCGCCGAGCAATCCGTTCGATTACCTGATGACTTTGTTCCTCCCTGCTTGAAATTCCTAGGACGTAGCAATACAGATTCTCATGCTGAAACTTCTAATGATGTCATAGAGAACATTGCTACTCCTGAAATTGGTACTACTAACCCCTCTTCCAAGGATTTTGCTACTATTACTGAAGAAAATTGCAGGTTAAAGGCCTTACTTGAGACTGGTATGCTGAGGAGCCTGAAAGGGCATCAAACCCTATGTGATGTGCTCAAGAAGTCCATACTGAACAAAAATCCTCAAAAGGAAGGACTAGGTTTTGAAAATAAACTCAATGTGGATGGATCCTATTGGACTCCCGAGCAATATCCTCGAACAACTTGGGTTCGTGCAAAGAGTAAAACCCTCGAACCTGAAACTCTAACTGGTTATCTTTTGCCCATTCCTGTTGATATTGAAGAGTCAAAACACTCAAATTACAAACTTTTCAAACAATAGAATGGTAATGTATTCGCTCGATATATTGGACCTAACTGCAGATGAAATACATCCAAGAAGCAAATTTGGGTAAGGAAGTGCACCATTGAAAATCGGTCAGCTAGTGCTAACCTAACTATGCAGGATAATCCTCGACGAAGAAATGGATGTCATTCCAAATCTACTTGAGAATCATTCTCGAATGTTTATCACCCTGAACTGCGTCAAAAAGAATACATGCATACTTCATCAAATCATTACACTCATGTATCTGGGAATAACTTCAATGCCTATTCATATGATTATCATCATAATGCACAGGTGTCTCGCAGAACTCCCCGAAGAAATATCCTTAGTCAGACCAAGCAAATGAGATCCTCATCTACCACGCGAGTGTGGGTTGTGAAGAAGAACTAATCGATTCTTGAAGGAAATTCTCCCAGGGATATCTCATGCTTATCTTAAGCCCTGAGATCTATTATTGTTGGTGCTTACTCTTTCTGAGTTTTGATTCGAAGTGTTTGTGTTTTCCCTTCGTTTGGCTTTATATTTCGCTTTAGTTCTTTTTTGTTTTTTTTTGTTTTTTCCGTGTCTTTAACATGTAACTTGATCTGAAGATGTTTTCACTCCGGCGTCCTTGGTCGTGAATGAAATCAACTTCATAATTTCATCTGTTTTGGCGCTTGAGCTTCCTGAAACCTTTCGGCGTCTAGTTCAGTTACTGACATTTTTGCAGGAAACGGCTGGCACGTGCCCACGATCTCACGTTCGTGATCCTGTCCGTTGAATGTGGAACGTCCCAGGTTTCTCGGCCATAGATTTCGGAGTGGGTGGTTTCTCCCTCAGGCTATATAAACCACCTCTTTGGGTCTCTTCTTCCTTAGTTCTTTCTCTGCTCGGCCTCAAACCTCTCCTCTCGCTCTCCATCCGAGCCTGAGCTCGAAGTAGCATCAACGACTGGCCTCGCCGTGCAACTCCGGCGAAGCTCCATCACCATTGGTCGTGCCTCTGTGGGAACTCTTCTCTTCCGCACTGCCATAGTCGATTTATATTTCCAAGATAGGGCATATAGATCTAGGACTAGCCCTATTCCTCTTCTGTTCTAGGGCAGTTAATCCCGACGCCATTTATCCTATTTATTTTTCTTACAGTGGATCCTTAGGATTCTCTAATACATCACTTGTACGTTCATAGTTATTCCTCGTATCAGTCATCTGGATCTAGGGTTCATTAGCTATACTTCGAAAGGTTAGAGGAGTTGTTATTCTTTCCTAGGGCACGTGGCAATTTTCTCGATGATATCTTGCTAAGTGTATGCCATGAATATTTTGCCTCTTCCAAAAAATATTCTGTTTTGAGTTCAAAATACTTCTTTGCATGCTTGTGACACCATCCTGTTTTCTTTTGAATTTGTTTTTTCTCGGGGATGGTCGTGGCAAATAGTTCGGATGAGCACTTTGGGTCCGAGGAGGAAAATACACAGCATCCACGTGCAGCTAATAAATCCAAGGTGGTTGCAAGAAAATCTGCAAGGCCGCCAAAAGCACCGAAGAAAAAGATCGAACCAGAATCTGCTGAAGAAGATGATGATGTTCCCTCAGCTCAGAGTCAGCCAGAGGATGAGCTAGTCACTGACTCCAAAATCCTGTGTTCCGATGAAAATCCCAAGAAGGGTGGCCGCATAAGAGAAAGAAATACTGCGACTGAGATGTCTGATCAGGAAACATACAAGACTCCACCTGGAGTAGAAACTACTCAGTAAAGGAACAACATGCTGCAGAAGATTAGTCGTCATTGGGCAAAGAAATGGTTCAACTATGAGAACGTCCGAAGGAAATACCAGATTGTGTCTGCATTCACTCCTCCATGGAATGACTGCATAGCAGAGGGGTGTCTTGGCAGGATGATGAAAAAGTAAGGCCACCATCACCTCTGAATGCTCACGCTGATTCCTTGAAAACCATTGCTGATTTTCCCGAGGAGGTTGCAAAGAGGGAAAAGGCCAAGGCCAAGCATGAGGTTAGAGCCGTGAAGAAAAATCAAGTGGAACAACGAAATGTTGAGTTGACACAACAAGATGTGCTAGAAAAGAAGGAAACGACATCTGCCCGAAAAGAAAAGAAGAAGAGAAGTACGTTTCTCCTCGAGCCTCGAAGAAGAAGTATATTGCTAGTAATCTAGAAATGTTGCATCTGCCTCGTCCGATGATTCTTCTGATGATAATGCTGGTGAAGAAATTCCCATGCATGATCAAAGAGCTCTGCTTGATAAGCTGTACCAAACTCCCTCTCCAGCAAAGAAATCGCCACCAGTGAGATCTTCACCAAGGCTTGCTCCCACTCCTTTAGATAAACCTTCTGGTTCTGCTGCCGCTGTGGCAAAGAGAAAGCTGTTGACTAATGAAAAAGTTGTTGCTCCCGCCAAGAAGGTGAAGAATATTTTTCCTGCTTCCATAGAGGAATATGATCTTGATCTTATATTTGACATCATTGAAGGTGCTTCCTATGATGCAAATCCAGCTAAGTCGAGCAGTTTGGGTCTACCAGAATATGTTACCAAGATGGTAGCAAAGCACTTCTCTGACTTGAGAGAAATCACCAAAGAACTCAATCAAGATGTCGATGACAAGAAACTCCTTGAGAAAATGAGGAGGGAAGCCAAATCTCATTTTGAAAGAAAAGAAGTCAACAAGGGAATCCTTGATATCACCAAAGCCCTCACTATCATGAGAAACAACAAGATTGATTGGCATTCCAAGCTGAAGATGGATGTTTCTTAGCTTTGTGATCGTAGGAATGATGATATTAGGCGTCAAGCAGATCTTTCTCGACGCAGAGAAAAATAAGAAAAATGCTAGAGAGCTCAGGCAAGAGCCAGCAAGCCAAAATAGATCAAGGATTGTCGTGTCCAATGTATATCAACTGATGCACCTGTTGACACAAGTGTCCCACTGCAACAGATTCCACCATTCCCTCGTTCTGAGGAAGGTACTGAGCATCAAGTTGAGCTTGCGGTAGTTATCATTCCTACCTCAGTCGAACAAGAATCTGATGTGGTGGATATGTATCTAGTCAACCCAGAAGAAGAGAATGTCGTGCCCGAGCAAAATGTTCCTGAAGAAAAAGTCGATGAAGATATTGAGATGGAAAATGCAGTATCATCGCCTTTGAAAGAAATTCAAGTTGAACCCTCTGAATCCATCAAGGAGGGTGAGAAGGTTGAGGGGGAGCAAGTTGCTTCCCGAGGAAATATCCCTCCGGTCTCCTCATCTGGTGCCCCTACCTAGATGGAGGTTGACCATGCTCCTGGTTCTTTGGCTTCATAGCTAGAACAAAAAGATAAGAAAGTTGAAGAGCCCATGGCTCCCGAAGAGAAAGACCAAACTGTTGTCCCACCGGTGCTGCCGCAACAGACTGAAGGAGAACAAGTTGTGACTCGAGAGTTAGAAGCAGTAGTCATGCAGTACATTATTGAAAACACACCAAAAGAAAAGGCCCTGGCACCTGAGAATGACAAAGCCGCCGAAGGACTTCCGGCGAAGGAAAATGAAGGTCAGACCAGTGCTCCCATGCCATATGCTTCAGAAAAAGCTGTAAGGCCACTTCTCCATTGAATCCCATTGATGAGAATGTGCTAGCCTCTGAAGATGTTCAGCCAATGGAAATTAGCAAGGAAGAACTTCAGAAAAATCCTCAGGAATCATTTTCGTTGTTCACAACTGAGTATGGCCCCAATGGCCCCGCATTCAATGAACAACTTCACTCTTCGAAGCTTGCATTCTTTGGGGTCAGCCCACACAAAGGAGAAAGTACGTCATTGTCACCGAGGTTTTGGACTAAATAACAAGCAGTCTATTATGCTCGGATCCTATTTGGCCAGCACAAAAATTTCAATCATAAGATGTTAAACTTCACCAAGCTCAAAGAAATGCCTTGCTTCCTTAATGTAATTGATCATATCGAACATGCTCTTCTGAAGGGGTTCATGCATTTTAATCATGGCTGGAAGAAGGAAGTTATTCTTTAGTTCTATGCCACGCTATACATCTCAGGAGAAATGGGAAATACCTCAACTTGGACGCTTGAATGGATGACTGGCAAAGGGAGAATCAAATGCTCAGCAGATCATTTTCTGGCCTTACTAAATTTGCCTCAATGTGAATTTGAGAACGACAGAGAGCACAGACTGCATTTCTGGGAAGTGTCCGAAGCTCAACTCCACATCCTGATGGATCCCACCGTGGTGGGGGACGAATGCATTGATGTTGATCTGAAGAAGTTGGCTTATGACAACAAAGTACTATTCCACATTCGTTGCAATACTATCACGCCAAGAAACATGCCAAACATGGAGTGATGAAATGCTCTTGTGACAATATCTCATGGAATCAAGTTTGACATTCTTGATCTTTTCATTCGAAACCTGGCATGTGCTGTAGATAGCCCCTAGTCATTGAAGCCCTATGCTCCATGGATAATGTTCGCAATCGAGCAGCTCACTAATGAGAAATTCTTCTGGGCATACGAGCCGAAAGTATTCATGCCACCTGTTCGTGACACTCTGCGCATTGTGAAGGATAATCGTAAACGGAAGGAACTGGTTGATGCTGCTGCAAATGCTTCCGCATATGAAAACGCTACAAAGGTTAAGGAAGCCAGGATTGAAATCCCTCGTGAAGAAAATCCATCACTCTATGAGATTTGTATTCGCACACAACAGACTCTCGATGGACATATCAAGATGGATAGAAAGTAAAAGGTGGAACTGAGGGCTGAGCTGAATCTGATTCACAATCACACTCGTTAAATTCTTCTGCATGAGAAGGATGCAAGGAAGCGATCATGGACCTTGGTGCGGAAGCATACTCTCGCAAGGATCTAGCTAAGAAGGGTCTCTTCAAGGAATATGACTACCTGGACTTGTTAGCTGTTCCAAGCATCGAAAGACGAACTCCAGTGCTTCCACAACATTCCGACTCAACGGATCTATTGTTTGTCAATCATGATGATGAAATTGTAGATACAGTCGGTACTCGTATCTACAAGCTAAATGTTCATCACTCCAAGTCTTCCGAGGCCAAGGCTGCTACTCCTGCGTCTGCCTCGACCATTCCGCATTCTTTCGACTCTGGTTCTCGAGTGGTTTTAATTCGAATTCAGAAGATTCTCCCACGGAGTAATTCCTCGTATGTCTTCTCTTTCCTTTTTGAGACTTGTTGACAAAAAGGGGGAGAATTACATTGAGTGATAGTCTATCGGGGTTTGCAGGGTGTGTTTTCATTCACTATTTGGTTTTCCCTTGAACAATTTGCTTCATGAACTTATCACACTGCCTGTGGTGCTGAAACACTGGGACGCCATGCATCGTTAATAACCCCCACCTGCAATATCATTTGCTTCGCACTATTTGTCTACAGGTATCATTGAATGTTTTTCCTGTGATTGATTATCATCAACAATTATCTTATCTTACAAGGAAACTTATCTGCTTATCGGAGAAGAGCAGAAAATCATCATGTGATGATACTATTTTGGATAAATACTTTGAGTACTGGACAAACTATATATGTTTTGGTTGGATATGCTCTAAGTGCTATCTTTCGTTTCCTAACCTTGCAGGATGAGAAAAACAGTCTATGCACAATTGCCTTACATGAAGGCTATCTCTATGGATGACAAAGTGTTTTCCTCGCGGATATCCTTTTGTATCATCTATATTGCAGGGAAACTTCCTCAGAAGCATATCCACTCCAAGCAACATATTCTTATGTTATCCTGCTCTGATCTTATCGAATATCTAACATGCAGGGAAACTACATCTCGTGTGGATTGAAATTGTGTTTTGAGAAAACCTTCACAATTTATCCTTGTCACCAATCACTCAACGATTATCTTACATCTAACTTTCTTCGAAGATTTTGTGACAGGAATCAACTCACACATCGTTGAGTGCATTGTAAGAACTCATAGTCAAAATATAATCAATGCCACTCATACAAAGAGAAATATCACTTCCCCAGCTGATCCTTCATGATCCGAAGCATATCTCGAGGGGGAGAATATTTTATCTTCGTAATCATCTCTCGTCCTTTTTTATTCTTCACATTGCATTCCATTCATTATCTATCATTCGACGTGATTTGTTTTGTCAACAATCATCCAAAAAGGGGGAGTTTGTTGGTGCAATATCTGCCTACCTTGTGTTTTGGAGATTATTGACAGAAACAGGTATGGACTAATTTGTTTGCTAGTGCATACAAAGAGAAAAAGTCCATACACAACCGAAGAAAATGTTGTCTTTGGTGCTGAGTTTGAGGAACTTCACCGAAGCACATCTGCGTTGCAGAGAAGAACGAGCTATATCTGTTGAAGAGATAGAGTCGAGAAGATTGATGTGAAGAAATCGACCCCTCGAAGTTTTTCCACTAAAGCAAAGCTTACGATTCTGTACTGTCGTTTGAAGAAATTGACTGCAACAATGGAAGTCAAAGACAAAGTGAAGACGCAGTATTCATTTCCTTGTTCTTGTTTCATTCTTTCGAGTCATAGGACTTCCGTACTATTAAGAGGGGTATAGGTTCTCCATGCTTAGATCGACTGTGATGCTTAGCCATAACCTATGAAAGATGCGAGGGAAATCTCTTTGTGCTCCGAGCAAATACTTGCCAGGAAGAGACTATGATCTTCTTCGGTGCGAGAGATTTGACTCAGACCCAGGAGTTAGCATTACTTGTTCCTCAATTAATGTTGCCGTTGCTCGAAAATCCGACCGTTGTGAATGTGCCGGTTGGCAATTGGCTGGACCTCGTGTCCAAAATGGTCATTTCCCGTCCGGGAAGGCTGCGGCTATAATAGCCACCCCGCTCCAACTTTAACCGTTGGCTGCTTCGCTTGAGATTTCTTAGAAGATTGATTTGAGCAACCCCTCTGCGACTGATTTGAGATTAAGATCCACCGAGAGAAAAACCAAGAGCCCAAACTTAGACAGTGGTTTAGCATCACAGTAATTTTGAGTGAAGTTCTTGTACCTATTACTCTTGAGAGTTGCGCACTCTCTAGAATGATAGGTTTGGCTTCGAGTGTTGAAGAGTTGTTGTCTTCACCGAGCCTCATCTTCGGCAACCAAGAGTGATTTTGGTATGTGAAGGTTGACCAAAGGTTTGGAGATCGCCAACAAGGATCTACCAGGAGTGAAATCAACCTCAGTCTGATCAGCTCTGCATTGAAGGATAATAGGGTGAAGAGAGTTTATCTTCCGTGTTAAGTCACAACCCCTCCAACCAGACATAGCCCTTTGGCAGAAGGGTGAACTGGTCTACCAAATCTCTCTGTGGTCATCGAGCACCACTCGTCATTTCTACTCTACTGCATTTTATTCAACAGTTATTATTCGTGCTCTGTACCGATAGATTACTTGATCAATTTGTTCTGTTGCCTCCATCCTGTGTAGCTATGTTCATCCCCGTTCATTATCAGCGAATTTACTCCTTTGTTACCATCCTGTATTTCATATTCTTTTGTGAAATCACTCTTTAACATTTTATTCAGTACGAAACATGCTGTGTATCATTCTCCTACATTTGTTTGCATGCTGGATTACTCTTATCATAGTTAAACATGTGATTTATCAAGTTCGTACTATTGTCAATGCTTTTATCGATGAATATGCTTGTGATGAAGAAGATTGATTCTGTCCATTTCCTTCAATATTCTTTTCCGCTGTTGTGATTGGGTTTTGGTTCATAGCTTTTGAAAGAAATTTTGAATCTCCCATTCACCCCCCTCTGGTCGATATACTCTTGCTCCTAACAATTATATTTGTAAGTAGACTTTGGACGGCGGTTTACTGACCACTTACAGTTAATTAACTTTCTATTATGATTATCTGGGCCACGTGTTTATCATTTTTTTGTACGCGGGTAATTTTGGGTTGGTCGTCCGTTGGGCACACCAATCGACCGATATGAAAAAACGGACACGTCCGTGCGTCTGGCCGATCCAAACGGACAAAAAACAAACAAATCGCGCGTCTGTTTGGGTTGCCCGGTTGGAGTTGCTCTAAGGCCAACTCCAATGCGCGACCCCATCTTGTCCGCCCGCGTCCGTTTGCAGGTAAACGGACAGATCGGGCCTCCCAACGCGCTGCCGCAAGCGGACCGTCGTCCGTTTTCTGTCCGCTTTCGACCCATTCCCGGCCTAAGTTTGGGCCGAGTATGCGGTCGAACAGACATGCGCGGACGGCGCATGGCGCCTGCCCATGTCCTCCCCTAGCCCGCCCGTCGGGGAGACAGACTCCTCTTTTTCTATCCCCCTCCCCACCCCCCTCCAGCCGCACCCCCTCTCATCCCTTGACGCCCCGAACTGCCCAACCACGGCCACCTGATTTGCGCTCCCGGCGGTCGGATTTGGAGCGGATCCGGCCGGACTTGAGCTCGCCCGGTTGCGGGAGGCCGCGTCGTGGCATGGACTCGCCGGGCACTGAGCCGGAAGGCCCCGGCAAGGCTGCATGCAGGTACTGAGTCCTCCTCTAGCCGCTCGGATCTACACCGTCGGTGGTCCGCCGGTAGATATAGGAACGGCGGTCGGCCGGGCTCGGTGCTTGCCCAAAAGCTCGACGCGCATCGTTGCCACTTATTACGTGCGACGACTGCCCAAAGAAGGTGGTGCGCCGTGTGTCTACAATGCAGGAGCATCCAGGATGGGTGTTCATCAAGTGCTTAAACAATGGGGTATCTGCTATTTAGGTTCGGTTGTGCTCTCAGATTCGATTAGTTGTGCTAACTTAAATTTTTATTGTGTAGAATGGATGCAAGTTTTGGTATTGGGATGAAAAACACATCGATATATTGATAGAGCACAATTTAGTAGATGTTCGTGCACTTTTAGCTACAATAGAGGCTAGAGATGAGACTAGTGCACTTGTTGCTAGAATAGAAGCTAGATGCAAGGAAGCAACATCTACTTCTTTAGATTCGAAGAAGAAAGAAGCACGCAAGATCGAGCCTCCGCGGATCAATAATGAATGCATCGAGAAGGCACTAATCCAACTTACGGGAGCAGTTATGAAAGTTAGATATCTTCTAAATTATATTCTTGTGGTTCTTGTTTTCTTTGGTCTTGCTATTCTCGTTAAAATTTGATGATGTGCTTCCATGTATCAAAAATCAATGATGAGAATAAAAGATACGTGTCTACGAAGAAAAATATGCATGCAGACGGGATGCGGCCGAAATGCGGCCGTGCGATTGGGCGCACGGCCGGCGCATCCACAAATCCGAGCGGACACGGTCCATTGACATCCCCAAACAGATGAAATCCGGATAAAGCGGCCGTCCGTTTGGGGTCACGCGTTGGAGTTGGCCTAACACGCACCACCGCACGAGCTCGATCATCAGTGCCAGTGTGCCACCACCCTAAACCCTAATCGCACCGGACGGACAGGGCAGTAGATTAAACTCGGATCCTTCCTGCGGAACCTGAAGCGTAAACATGGGCTGTCCGCCCGCCGCGGACGCCGGGCCTCGCGCGCGCGCCCGCCCCGCCCGGCAGCGCGTGCTGCGCTGGGCAGCTCGGCGCGCCTGCGCCTGCCCCTGCTGCCCCTCCCCGGGGGACACCTGCCTTTTCCCGCGGACGCGACACCCACACCCACACTGACTCACCGTCTCTCTCGGCATCGGCGCGCGCGCTAGCTAAGCTTCGGCCGCGCCCAGAACGCTCGTTTTGTCACTCGTCCACTGTTCCGGTGCCCGGCTCATCTTCCTTCAAACCAGCCGCTAGTTTGTCCTGGCTTTTGGAGGTAATAGCACCCTAGGTACCCTAACTTGCACAGAATGTGATGATTCAGTCCCAAATTTGCAAAACTTGACTCCATCATACCCCAACTTGCACTTCATGTGATGATTTAGTCCGGTGGTTCGGCTTATCGATCGACCGGTGGTTCGGCTCCGGCAAGTCAACGTGTCGTCGTGCCCCAAGACGGGGCAAGTCTTGGCCAATCTGGAGCTGGTGCCCAACAAGTCTCTCAAGAACCTCATCTCCAAGTGGTGCCGGGAGAACGGCGTAGCCATGGAAGTCTGCGAGGCCAGCAAGAGCGAGCAGGCCCAGGCGGTGGCCGCCAACAAGGCGGCGCTCGAGGTGGCGCGCATGACGGCGTCGTTTCTGGTGAAGAAGCTCTCCGTCTCATTCTCCCTTGACGCGGCCAACCGCGTGGTGCACGAGATCCGGCTGCTCTCCAAGTCCGGCTCGGACAACCGCGCGTTCGTCGGAGAGGCCGGAGCCGCGCCGATGCTGGTGCCCTTGCTCTAGTCCGAGGACGCCGAGCTCCAGCTCAACGCCGTGACCGCACTGCTCAACCTTTCGATCCTCGAGGCCAACAAGAAGCGCATCATGCACGCCGATGGCGCCATCGAGGCAGTGACCCACATCATGAGCTCCGGCACGACGTGGCGCGCCAAGGAGAACGCCGCGACGGCCTTGCTCAGCCTGGCGTCCGTCCATACGTGCCGCCGAGCCTTCCGTCGTGGAAAAGTTAGTCCACCTCGTGCGCACGGGCCCGACGAGCACAAAGAAGGACGCGCTGGCCGCGCTGCTGTCGCTGGCAGGCGAGAGGGAGAACGTCGGGAAGCTGGTGGAAGCTCGTGCGAGAAGCGAGCAACGGCAGCCTGCGGCGTAAGGGAGCAGCAGGAAATAGGTGGCGCAAACGAGATCGGGAGCAGCAAATCCATGCAGCCAACTCTCAAGGTCCTCCTCGTCGTGGGGATCCTCAATCTAACGCCGTTCTATACCTCTGCCTGAAGCTCAACTGAACCTGTAAGTATAGATCTCTGTAGCTAATCTGCTTTTTTTGCAGAAAATCACCTGGTTAATTGTTACATGCCCATCGATACAGGATGTTCATGGGAAAATAAAAAAGTTCCAGGAAACTCAGGTTTATATGTAGCTTTTATGTCTTCCAAGATGTAACCAGGAAATTTAGTAAACCAGGATATTAAGTTCCAAGAAGTTTACTTAATATCCTGGAAGACAGAGATCATGGTTTAAGTTCGGTTCCAGGATGTGAATTTTTGACTAAACTGAATTTAATTGTGAGTAAGATGTCTTTTTCTAACTTATAACCAAGAAGCTGGATATTAAGTAAACCAGGATGTATTTCTGTCTTCTAAGATGTAGTATTTTTTTTTGACATATAAATAGGATATTAATAAGTAAACTTTCGTGGAAGGCACCAGCAATATACTCAATATTAAGTTAACCAAGAAGCTGGTCATATTCAGATAGTTTACTTAAACCAAGATCTTTCTCTTCCAAGATAGTATTAAGTAAACCAGGATGTTAATGGTGTAATTTATGTAACCAGGATACTAAGTAAACCAAGAAGCTGCCGTGGTAGGCAGATTTTTATGTACTGTGCTACCCAAATCATTTTTGTACCGTTTGCTTAAGGAAAAATCACGTTTCATGTTTTTAGGTTTCTTATTATATACCCAAATGTTATGAAACATTTGTCTTTGCAACTATCTGAGTCTCACATAATTAGATGCTCAAATGAATTGACTCTCATCCATCATAAACGAGATGCATTGTTCAGCGGATTTGATTGAAGTCCTAAACTGAAATCAAAATTAACGTGAGGCTTCCTCTTTAGTCATTGCCATTCATTATGGCTTGCAACACCTGGAGCTGAATTTGAATTAATTCGGTCACAACAGACTGCACCACACACGTAATTAATTCTTGGGCCAACTTGCACCGCAGCTCGTATTACGCTAGTGTATTGAATATGTATTGCCTCTAATCAGGCCAAAGTAACGACATGTGAGGATTTCAGTGGATGGAGCACCTCGGAGTCAAAAATCTGCGTCCGCAATGTATGCTACATTTTACCATAAAAAAGGAGTGTGCTGATTTAATTCAGGTGGAGTGAGTGTGGGTTAATTAGGGAAAAAGGCGGGGGGGTTTATCAAAAGTGCGTGCATTGACCGGGCCAGCCACCTGGCTGCCAATTGTCGTTCTCTGATTGGCTTGGGACTAAATCATCACATGAGGTGCAAGTTGGGGTATGATGGAGTCAAGTTTTACAAGTTTGGGACTGGATCATCACATTCTGTACAAGTTAGGGTACCTGGGCTGCTATTACCTCTGGCTTTTGCATGCCCACTTGGATCGCGATGGTGCTTGACCCCGAGCCCTTGGCGGACCTCCATGGACTGTTGCCTAGGCATAGTTTACTACTCGCCTGCCAGTGCCATACATGGATTGGTCGCGTACGCGCGTCCCTGGGGGGCGGGGAAGCCATTAAACGTCAGCGTGGTAAAAACTGAACTAAACTTGTGCAGCAGAGCCACTTTTCTTTTTCTTTTTTAACTTCCATTCATACGGCAGGGACAGGAAAACTACTTTCGCCAGTTGCACAGAATAGCATATGCACGATTCTGTACTTGGGTTTTATGAGGTAGACCATGCTGCCCCTGCCCCTGTAGGACTTATGTACCCACCCTGCGCTGCGCTGCGCTGCGCTGCGCGTGTTGATGGAAAACCAGGGTGGAGATGACAAGGGTTCAGTGGTCTACCGCTACACTAGTCGTGTCGTGCTTCCTGTACTGCTCGACCAGCTAGGAGATTGTGAATAGGCTAGCTACCATTCCAAAGTGCCAACCATCAGGAGGTACGTGCGACGGTTGGCGACGTTACATGTACTAGTACATCATAGCACTACAATTATTCGAGCCCTTTACACATAAGCACACACCACACGAGTACGTGACAACTTGTCACCTTGAGCAACCATTCGCCCATACAAGCCAGCCAGCCAGCCAGATTTAAAAGTGCGCTGTAGCAGGCAGTGGCAGGTTATCCTGGTGGCGTCCGGCGGGGATTGACTCCAAACTGTGGGCCAGGCCAGCTTTATTAGTTTAGCACAGCGGTCACGGGCCACATGCGTGCATGTGCGAGCTCGTTGGATCGGATCCATGGATGGATCGCTCACGTACCGACGGAGTACGTTCCTCCGTCCTCGACCGCCAGCCTCGCATCACATGATCACGTTACGACGCACACGCAGACGCTGATAATGAACGGATGAGCAGCTCCACCTCCCCGCTTAAATGTCCGTACGTGCATGCATCGCTTCCCCGCCCCGCGGGAATGGATGCACGAGTTGGGCGACTCTATCTCTGTCAATCCCGTTGGCAAGCATCTGAAACAGAACTGCTCTCTCTCTCTCTCTCCGGACGAGACTGAGTGCTTGGGAGGGGGGCAAACACCAACAGAGCACAGTGGCGTTGTGGGAGCCACGTGTGGTGCTGTGCGTGCCTCGCCTTTACTTGATGTTGTTTTCTGCATGCTGCATGTAACGGCGACGGACGGACGGACGATGAATAATGAAGTTCACTGCGTCAGCGTTATCATGGCGAGCGAGCGATCGATCGATGCCGATGTGGAGGGCCTCCACTCCGTCCGGCCATCTCCGACGCGCTCTGATCCAAATAATCAAGTGCCCTGTCGACCGGAAATCTTACTACCTCTTACTACTAGCTTGGCTTCCTCGGTTCCTTTTTCCCCTCTCTCCTTGGCTTGCACATGCAATGTACGTACGCGCGGCGCGGGCGACGCAATGCATGCATGCATGCCGGCTGTCCGTCCACCTGCCGGTGCTGCATGCGTCATCCGTGCTTAGGCTGGTCATAGTGGGAGTAACATAGGTAGTAACATAGATGCCACATAAGCAAAAATAATGATGTGGCAAGTAGTTAATGAGGAGAGAGGCAAATAGAGTAACATAATATGTTACCATCACATAGCGGTTTCCAATGCATAATGAGTCTACAAAGTAATAAATGAAGGCAA
This sequence comes from Triticum aestivum, assembly GCF_018294505.1. Taxonomy (NCBI): domain Eukaryota; kingdom Viridiplantae; phylum Streptophyta; class Magnoliopsida; order Poales; family Poaceae; genus Triticum; species Triticum aestivum. The sequence goes on along the minus strand of NC_057804.1, from coordinate 395,742,799 downwards.
CTATGTTACCACACCTATGACACTACCCACTATGAAGGTAGTAACATAGACTAGTAACATATGTATGTTACTAGTCTAAGTTACTTCCCACTATGACCAGCCTTACTTAGAGCATGGTTAATAATACAGCCAACAACCGGCTATAAGGAGTTGACATGTCATCTATAACCAATCTTGTAGCCGGCATGTACAATAGTGAGTTTTATATGTGTACTACCTCATTAGTAGTTGGCCCACCTTACAACCTCACAAAACGTCTTGGGTCTCGTGCTAAAGCCAGCTACTAACCAAGAGCCCGCTTCTCTTCTCTTTCCTCTTCTCTCTCCTCCAACTAAGCAAAAATATAATATTCTAGTCCTTATAGCCTGCTTATGTCATCTTATTGTACTTGCTCTTATGTGACAATGGTGACATATAAGGGCATGTACAATGCATAGCCTCAAGGCGATGCCTCGCATGCCATGTAGGATCAGATATGACGTAAAGTAGGTTCGGATAGGGAAGCGGGATCCTTTCCAGGAGGCGGGTGCTTGAAGAGAAAAAGTGTGGTCCGGTGACAAAAGCTGAAAAGGTTGAAGTGAAAAGTAGAGATGCATGTGTACTAAAGTCTTTATTTTCTATTTCTTAATTAGGGCCACTAGTGATAGCTTGCATTGGGAAGAAAAAATAAATATAGATGCCTCAAATTACTTTTTGTCATGAGGCATATGTATCCATATGCCACCATTGTACATGCCCTAAGGGCATGTACAATGCATAGCCTCAAGATGATGCCTCGCATGCCATGTAGGATCGGATATGACGTAAAGTAGGTTCGGATAGGGAAGCGGGATCCTCTCCAGGAGGCGGGTGCTTGAAGAGAAAAAGTGTGGTTCAGTAACAAAAAAACTGAAACGATGAAGTAAAAAGTAGAGATGCATGTATACTTTATTTTTTATTTTTTTAATGAGCCCCACTAATGATAGCTTGCATTGGAAAGAAAAAATAAATGTAGGTGTCTCAAATTATTTTTTGTCACGGGGCATATGTATTCATATGCCACCATCGTACATGCCCTAAATACAGATGCCTCACGACAAAAAGTAGATTAAGGCATCTATATTAATTTATTCTTCCCAATGCACTAGTGGCGGGTCTCATCAAAAAATATAAAATAGACTCTCACTGCAAATGCATTCCTACTTTCCATTTAAACTTTTTAAATTTTATACACCGGACCACACTTTCTATCTCCAAGCACCCGCCTTTTGGAGAGGATTCCTCTTCTCTATCCAAACCTATTTTTTCTAATATCCAATCTTCATGGCATGTAAGGCATCACTCTGAGGCTACGCATTGTACATGCCCTACCTTACCTACCGTGTTTTCTTGACGCTAAGCAGCAGCAGGAGGACGCGCATGAAACCGCTGCAGTCAACTAAACTACTCCCTCCGTTCCTAAATACAAGTCTTTTTAGAGATTCTCATATGGACTACATTCAGAGTAAAATGAGTGAATCTACACACTAAATTATGTCTATATACATCCGTATATAGTTTCAGTGGCGTAGTTGGGATCGGGCTAGGCCCCGGGCAAACCCCAGGCTGAACATGTTGTATAGTGTCAAAATTGCAATTAACAAAGAAATCCAGTGCTACGACCCAGGCCATGGCCCTTGTAGCCTGGGTCCTATCTACGCCACTGTAGTTTATACTGAGATTTCTATAAAGATTTATATTTAGGAACAGAGAGAGTATTATGTATGCATGCATGCAAATCATGCAAGCAACCTCAGCATATTGATGGGGAAAATGGAAATACGTACTCCTACTACAAACTCAGCACTGCACGGTAGTAGTAGTGCTTTCTCGTATACGTACCTCTCATCTGCATATTGATGGCTTGAGTTTGATCTGGACCTGGATTGCACGATCAGACGACCCAAGTGTACGCCTCCACTACACATCAGTGTGCTGACATTTAATCAAGTCTTAGTCAAAGTCAAGTGACAAAACATAAAAAATAATAAGAAAATTTTGCAGCGATCTTCATATAAGATCTCACGTATATGGCGTCGACTAAGACTTAGTTAAAACTTCCTAGTCGACTGAGATTTTCTTTCTTTTTAGAAAAGGAGGAGGATCCCGGTCTCTGCATCTGGACGATGCATGCAACTATTTTATTAATTATTCACACAAGACCTTACAAAGTCATACAACAGTAAGACTAAAGCCATCGTTTAGGCAATATCAGTTGCTACTCCTATCCAGTTGATGAAGGGATGCTGATAGTCCGAGGCTAATACCAAACACACCTCGCAGCCAAAACCTAACATCTAAGACCCGAGGTCCCAACCAGGACGCCTACCGGGTATAGGGCACCCACCAGTCCGGCGCACTCCTCAACCAGGACGCCTGCAGGGTATGAGGTCGCCGCAGCCACCTGCCACCAACCCATCTTCAGTGTTGTACTGCTACATCTACCTTGCCCGGTCTAGCTGACGTCGACACCACCAATGACGCCAGACAGCGCCGCCATCATGCGCTCGTTCATCATCACACGCCCACCGGCGAGACCCCGATGCTTCATGCCGCTGAGACCCGCCAATGTCGACGTGCCAGATGTCACGCTGCTCCTCCGTCGCGAACATCACCTGTTGCCACTGGTTCCATCCCCCCGCCTGCAGTTTCTCTAACCGAGCACCCAAACACCCCAGGCGGCGCCTTCAAGAAGGGTACGACACACGCAGTGCCGCTGCCGCCCAATCTAAGAAGATTTTGGGTTTTCATCCGGGCATGGGGTCGGGTAGAGGGCATGGACCTCGACTGCGCCTGCAAGTAGGAGAACGACGACCCTGGTCGTCGCGATAGTCGGGATGAACGAGTCATCCAGAATTTCCTCCGGTCCGATGTCACCTCTACCAGCCCCCGCGAACGCACCGAGGCCGATGACCGCGATCGTGAGCCACCAAGTGCAGCGGGAGAAGGCCTGCAGCGCGAAGGAGATCCACCGGCAAATTACCGCCCACGCGGTCAAGATGCCGTCCATCCCATCCCCCTGTCCCCCCCCCCCCGAACGTCGCCATGCCTAACGAGGCCGCCGTACCAGGTCCAGGTTCCTTCATGATGGCCGGCGTGGCGAGATCCACCACGAGCGATGAGATCCGGCACCGCGCGGCCGATGATGAGGGTACAAACCTGGGGTAGGGTCATAGGCCTGACCTATATGTCCTACCCAAGGTCACTACCCCAGAAGATAAGAAGACGAAGAATCCACTCGACGGTGTAATCACTCGACCATCATTCCCCACTTTCACTCGACCGTGTGGGGAAGGACTCGACCATATTGAAGACCAGGAGTCGGAAGAGCGCACAACGGCCGGGCATTCATTCCTTAGTCTTCATGAGCATTAAGAGTATTTAAGGCTGCCGTTACCAGTAACTCCCTTACTTTATGTACATTAAGCCCCTTGTAATGGAGGTTGGCTGGGGTCCTGGCGCACTCTATATAAGCCGCCCCCCTCCTCTGGGACAAGGGTTCGCACCCCCTGTAACACAACACACATAAACCAATCGACCGCCTCCGGGCACCGAGACGTAGGGCTATTACCTCCTCCGAGAAGGGCCTGAACTCGTAAACCTTGTGTGTACATCTTCGCCATAGCTAAGATCTTCCCTCTCCATACCTACCCCCCCTTTCTACTGTCAGACTTAGAACCACGACAGTTGGCGCCCACCATGGGGCCAGTGTCTTAGCGACTTGTTGGTGAAGTTGCAAGTTTGTTTTCCGATCATCATCATGGTTTCCGGCGGCGAGATAGTTGAGGGTCGCGAAATCCGTCTTGGCGCGCTCGTTTTCGTCGCCGATGACTCGGCGTGGCTCCAGGAAGCTCCGCTCGATATCGAGGCGCTCCCCGTCCGAGGGGCGACACACTTTCACGCGTGCGTTCGTGGCATTCTTCTTCGACAGCCGTCGATCCAGTATCAGTCGGCTCCGGTAGCATCTCCCCTCCTCGCTGTTCATCGCCGCAAGCGATCTGGTCGGTCGCGGCTTCAGCGGTGGGTGAGACATACGGTGGCTCGTCGTTCGGCCACCCATCAAGTCGCGGCAATCGAGCCTGATGAAACTCTCCACGGCCTGTTCGATTTGTCGACTAGCTCCGCGGAGACGGCGTCCGAGTGCGATAGCAGCGATCCTGCGGCTGAAGTCTTGATGGTCGTTGGTTCACGTGGCCCACCTGGCTTTCGCCGCGAGGACGGCAAAGAGGCTGGTGGCAATCCATCACGGGTCCACGAGGAGTATCATCCCGAACCTCTCTCTTCGCAGCAGAGAGAGGATCTTCATCGTCGCAACATGGACGCACTTCACACGCCCATCGCCGGAGAAACCCCCGAGGCTCGGGCCTTGGAGGAAGCGCGCTTGGCTAATTTGGCTGAGTGCACTCGACTGGAGAACTTGCAGCACGCTCTCGACGAGCGAGCCCGGAACGAGTTCATGAGTCTAGTCGGCGGCAGCTTTTCCCGCCTCCACCTAAGGTATACCGTACTCCAATTTAGAACCTCACTGCTGCGACCCGGATTGCAGAGTCGATTCAGCCGTCCCAGTCAGAGGCTGGCCGAGGGTTGGAACAGATTCGGGCCCTGCTCAGAGCAGCAGGAGAACAGAATTCCACGGTGTCTCAGTCGCGGAATAGGATACACAGCAAGTCCGTGGCAGCAGATACAGTTCAGTCGGCCCATAGCCCAAGATCGCCCCCGCGGCGTGAGGGTCGTGGGCAGTACGGTCGTCAGTTCGACCACGAGAATCATCGTCGGGAGCTAACACCTCCTCCGAGGAGTGCGTCGTACGTGCCTCGGCAGCACGATGATAGGCGCCATCACAGGGATGAGCGCAGAGTTCCAGTTGACCCGAGAGAGCCAGGCTTCGATGCGAGATCCATTCTCATCCAAGGCCTGGTCGACCGGAATAGAGCACATAGAGAAGACCTGGGCAGAGACCTCCCGAGTGGCAGCAGGTCACATGTTTCTGACTCAGAGTATTTCAGCAAAGCCATCAGGGCTGCAGTGATTCCTCCCAACTTTAGATTAGCAACAGGGGTCCGCAAGTTCACTGGAGAATCCAAGCCCGAAACTTGGCTCGAGGATTACCGAGTGGCAGTGCAGATTGGAGGCGGAAACGACGAGATTGCAATGAAGAATCTCCCTCTTATGTTGGAAGGGTCAGCCCGAGCGTGGTTGACTCAGTTGGCCCCGGACAGTATACACAGTTGGGAGGAGTTATCTCGAGTGTTTATTAGGACCTTTGAGGGCACGTGCAAATGGCTGGCAGGGCTTCCCGAGTTGCAACATTGTGTGCAGAAGCCGAATGAAACTTTGAGAGAATTCATTCAGAGGTGGACCACTTTGCATCATACCGTGGAGAATGTATCAGAGCATCAGGCAGTGTGTGCTTTCAAGGAAGGTGTCAAGTATCGAGAGTTGGTTCTAAAGTTCGGTCGGACTGGAGATATGACTCTGACCCGGATGATGGAGATCGCCACCCGGTATGCTAACAGAGAAGAAGAGGATTGACTCCGTAGCGGGAAGAGTAAACCGGTCGGTCAAGAGGCCGGTGGAGGTGGTTCTAGTCGGAAACAAAAGCGTAAAGCCAAACCAGCAGCGCCTGGTGAGATTGCAGTAGTAGCTCAAGGAAAGTTCAAGGGAAACCCTAAGGGGCCCTGGCCTCCTAAGAAGGTACAAGATCAGGCAGGAAATGATGTGCTGGACATGCCATGTCACATCCACACGAAGAAAGATGAGAAAGGTAATCTGATTTACCCGAAGCATACCACTCGACAATGTCGACTCCTGATCCAACAGTTCCGGGAGAAACATCCCAGTGAGAAGGATAAGGAGTCGGACAGAGATGAGGAAGAAGAAGAAGATGACGGTTACCCCAAGGTCAATTCCACCCTCATGATTTTTGCTAATGTTGAGAGCAAGAGTCAGTTGAAGGTCATCAACAGAGAGGTGAACATGGTTGCTCCGGTGACAACAACCACGTACTTGAAATGGTCTCAGACATCCATCACATTCGACCAGTCGGACCACCCAGCTCACGTAGCCACCCCCGGGAGGCAAGCGCTGGTGGTCGACCCAGTGGTTGGTGGCACTCGACTAACTAACGTGCTGATGGATGGAGGCAGCAGCCTGAATATCCTGTATGCTGAAACTTTGAAAGGGATGGGCATCCCGATGTCCAAGCTTAGCGAGAGCAACATGAGCTTTCACGGCGTTATTCCCGGAAAGAAGGCCGAATCACTCGGCCAGATCACTCTTGACGTGGTTTTCGGTGACTCCAAGCATTACCGGAAGGAAAAGTTGACATTTGAAGTCGTGGATTTCCAGACACACCATCCTGGGGAGACCGGCGTACACGCGTTTCATGGCTCGACCATGTTATGTGTACCTCAAGCTGAAGATGCCTGGTCCCAAAGGTGTGATCACGGTTACTGGCAATCGGCAGAAAGCAGAAGAATGTTTCCAGAAAGGTTCCAAAATTGCCGATGCACAGATAGCGGCGGTTGAATTCCAAGAGTATCAGAAAAGTGCAGATTCGAGTGATTTGCTCCGAGCCAAGAAGCCTGCGACGAACTCCGTGTTTCAATCGAGTGGTGAAACAAAACCGATCCATATTCACCCGACTGATACCAATGCTGCGCCGACTCATATATCAACGACGCTCGACAGCAAATAGGAAGAAGCGCTCATCCAGTTCCTCCGTGAGAACTGGGACATCTTTGCATGGAAACCCTCTGACATGCCAGGTGTACCCAGAGGACTGGCTGAGCACCGTTTGCGCGTCGACCCCAAGGTAAAACCCATCAAAGAGCACCTTCGGCGGTCTGCCGTACAGAAGAGAAAAGCAATCAGCGAGGAAGTGGCTCGACTGTTGGCAGCAGAGTTCATCCGTGAAATCTACCACTCCAGTGGCTTGCCAATGCCATCATGGTCCCCAAGAAGGACGATTCGCTTCGCATGTGCATTGATTTCAAGCATATCAATCGGGCCCCGAAAGATCACTTCCCTCTCCCCCGTATCGATCAAATTGTTGACTCGACTGTGGGGTGTGAGCGCTTGTATTTTTTAGATGCCTATTACCGGTATCATCAGATCCGACTGTATGGTCCCGATGAAATAAAAACAGCCTTCATCACCCCATTCGGGTGCTTTTGCTATGTCACCATGCCATTCGGTCTTAAAAACGCCGGAGCCACGTTCATGAGAATGATTCAGAAGTGCCTGCTCACCTAAATCAGTCAGAATGTGGAAGCATATATGGATGACATCGTGATCAAGTCTCGGAAAGGTTCCGACCTGTTGTCTGATCTCGCAGAAACCTTTGCCAACCTAAGAAGGTACGATATCAAGCTTAACCCGTCAAAGTGCACATTCGGAGTACCAGGAGGAAAACTGCTCGGTTTTCTCCTTTTCGAACGAGGGATCGACACAAATCCAGAAAAAGTTGATACCATCCTCCGAATGAAACGACCCGTGCGAGTGCATGACGTTCAAAAGCTGACTGGTTGTTTGGCCGCCTTGAGTCGATTCTTCTCTCGTCTCGGTGAAAAGGCCTTGCCTCTCTACCGATTGATGAAGAAGTATGATAAGTTCGAGTGGTTTGAAGAAGCTGATGCAGCGTTTGCAGACCTCAAAACCCTGCTTTCCACCCAGCCGGTGCTCGCTGCGCCAATCAGCAAAGAGCCTTTACTGCTTTATATTGCAGCCACTGAACAAGTTGTCAGTACAGTACTCACGGTCGAGCGAGAAGAGGATGGAAAAGCGTACAAGGTTCAACGCCCAGTTTATTATCTCTCTGAAGTTTTGACTCCGTCCAAGTAGCGCTACCCTCATTATCAGAAGCTGCTCTATGGAATTTACATGACCATGAAGAAGGTTGCACATTACTTCTCTGATCATTCTGTTATAGTCGTCAGCGACGCACCGTTGTCTGAGATCCTGAATAACAGAGATGCAACTGGTCGAGTAGCAAAATTGGCGATTGAACTCCTTCCACTGGACATCAAGTTTGAGGCAAAGAAAGCTATCAAATCCCAAGCAATCGCGGATTTCCTTGCCGAGTGGATTGAACAACAACTACCGACTCAAGTTCACTCGGAACATTGGACCATGTTCTTCGATGGTTCCAAGATGCTAAACGGGTCAGGTGTTGGAGCATTATTGGTGTCCCCTCATGGAGACAAGCTCAATTACGTTCTCCAGATTCCCTTTGATTCCTCCAATAATGAAAATAAGAAGCGCTTCTGTATGGGTTGCGCATGGCCATTTCACTCGGCGTCCGTCGCCTCATGGTATATGGCGATTCAGATTTGGTGGTTAACCAGGTCATGAAAGAATGGGATGTCAGAAGTCCAGCCATGACCGGTTACTGCAATGCTGTCAGGAAGTTGGAAAAGAAGTTTGAGGGGTTGGAGCTTCACCATGTGCCCTGATTGAAAAATCAAGCCGCAGATGAGTTGGCGAAGATAGGTTCCAAGAGAGAGGCCATCCCCCACAATGTGTTTCTGGAACATATTCATTTGCCTTCGGTTCAGGAGGATCCCTTCACAGAAGAGTCGCCACAGCCCAAGAGTGCTACAGATCCGACTGAAGTCGACATCCCAGCCGTGGTTGACTTAGTCATGGAGGTTCTGGTCATCACTCCCGACTGGACAGTGCCATACATCGCATACATTCTTAGGAAAGAACTTCCGGAAGAAGAAGAGGAGGCTCGACAAGTCGTGTGGCGATCCAAGGCCTTTACTGTGATAAAGGGGCAGTTGTTCAGAGAAAGTGCAACCGGAGTTTGCCAGAAGTGTATCACGCCAGAGGAAGGTCGAGTGATCCTCAATGATATTCACTCGGGAACCTGTGGTCACCACGCGTCCTCTCGGGCCATCATGGCCAAAGCGTATCGAGCTGGGTTTTACTGGCCGCGGGCCAACGAGATGGCTAAGGAAATAGTGGACAAGTGTGAAGGCTGCCAGTTTTACTCCAACATGTCCCATAAACCTGCGTCGGCTCTAAAAACAATTCCACTTATCTGGCCCTTCGCCGTCTGGGGATTGGACATGGTTAGACCTTTGAGGACAGGCAGGAGCGGATTTACTCATGTGCTGGTGGCAGTCGACAAGTTCACCAAGTGGATCGAAGCCAAGCCCATCAAAAGCCTTGAAGCAAGCACAACTGTGAGTTTCGTCAGGGAACTTATATTCAGATATGGTGTTCCACACAGCATCATCACGGATAACGGCTCAAACTTCAATTCTGAAGAATTCAAAGCCTTTTGCGCCTCCCAAGGCTCGAGAGTCGACTATGCTTCGGTCGCCCATCCTCAGTCGAATGGACAGGCCGAGCGGGCGAATGGATTGATTCTCAAAGGATTGAAGCCTCGGTTGATGCATGACCTGAAACATGCAGCTGGAGCCTGGGTCGACGAGCTCCCATCCGTGTTGTGGGGATTGAGGACAACCCCTAACCGGTCGACTGGAAGGACTCCATTCTTCTTAGTCTATGGAGCCGAAGCCGTGCTCCCCAGTGATTTGCTCCACAATGCGCCTCGAATCAAACTCTTCTTGGAAGAAGAAGCAGAACAAGCTCGGCAAGATGCAGTCAACCTCTTGGAAGAAGAAAGAGAGATGGCCTTGATCCGGTTGACCATCTATCAGCAAGACTTGCGTAGATTTCATGCAAGAAACGTGAGGGGTCGAGCGTTTCAAGAAGGAGACCTGGTTCTTCGAGTCGATCAGCAAAGACCTCACAAGCTTGCTCCTGCTTGGGAAGGTCCTTTCGTTATCACCAAGGTGCTCCACAACGGAGCTTACCATCTCTTCAACATCGAGCATAATAAAGATGAGCCACGCGCCTAGAATGCGGATCTGCTCCGCCCTTTCTATTCTTAAATATTTAGAATGGTGAGATGTAATAAGGGATCCCTTTTAGTTTGACTATCAAAGACACAATTTACTTCTTCCAAATGATTGTTGTTTATTTCTTTTGTACGGATTACCTTAGCAGCGAATCTTTTTCGCTTAAGACGAAGTAATGAAAATCCTACCGAGTGATGAGTCTGCCTCTCACTCGGGGGCTTAGCTGCAGCCCAGTGCTCGCCTAAGTGATAAAAATCCTACCGAGTGATGAGTCTGCCTCTCACTCGGGGACTTAGCTGCAGCCCAGTGCTCGCCTAAGTAATGAAAATCCTACCGAGTGATGAGTCTGCCTCTCACTCGGGGGCTTAGCTGCAGCCAAGTGCTCGCCTAAGTGATAAAAATCCTACCAAGTTATGAGTCTGCCTCTCACTCGGGGGCTTAGCTGCAGCCCAGTGCTCGCCTAAGTAATGAAAATCCTACCGAGTGATGAGTCTGCCTCTCACTCGGGGGCTTAGCTGCAGCCCAGTGCTCGCCTAAGTGATAAAAATCCTATCGAGTGATGAGTCTGCCTCTCACTCGGAGGCTTAGCTGCAGCCCAGTGCTTGCCTAAGTGATAAAAATCCTACCGAGTGATGAGTCTGCCTCTCACTCGGGGGCTTAGCTGCAGCACAGTGCTCGCCTAAGTAATAAAAATCCTACCGAGTGATGAGTCTGCCTCTCACTCGGGGGCTTAGCTGCAGCCTAGTTGAAAGACATGCGGTGCCCCCATGTTTGGTTTTGGTAATTTATGACAATCTCTATGGACTAATGGTTGTCTTGAGTTATATTTGAAGGATTTGTCCATAGGATTTTTTTGAAGTCCATGTGTTGGTTTCAAGGAGTTTATGAGTTGACCAAGGTGCTATTAAGGAATTATCCAAAGATTGGTCATGCGAGTGTTGAGCTTATTGCAAGCATGTCTTGAAGACGAAGGTTGTGTGATCATTCATGTTTACCTTCAATACATCATCCAAATGAAGAGAGTTGCAAAGATTTAAGGTTGATCAAGACTAAGTCAATAGTGAATCAAGTTGATCAACTCACAAAGCGTAGAAGATGTACCGAGAGGGATCAAGTGATCCCATGGTATGGTAAGCATTGTCCATTGCACTTTGTGTACTAACCCATGGTCTATGTGAGAGTTCTATGTGGGGTTAGGTACGTATCCATGGGCTTGCATCAAGAGGAAGATATCATACAACCCATGGAAAGGATGACATCAAGTGGTGATCGTCATCAAGATTGCCGTGTGCAAGTTCAAGTGGAGCATCACGAAGAGATCAAGTGCTTGAATCTTGCCATCCATTGTGGTGTCAATGGACTTGTGAAGATGAGCCGAAGAGTGGCTCACCCATAGTGGACTATGGGGGAGCAATCATCTAGTCTTCATCGAGCCAACGCAATCAAGAAAGGTGGTCCATCTTGAGGGAGTCAAGATCGTCATCATCTAGCTCAAGTGGACCATGTGCAAGGCAAAGGTTTGCCCTTGATAGGTTTTCTATTTTACCGGTCTCATGGTGGTAGTAGGGAGACCGGGTTATATGATCGTTTGCCGTACTATCAAGGGGGGCTCTCAAGTTGGTAGCTTGATCGTATCGTTAGTAGAGAGCTCAAACCCTTGCATCCTTGCATCATGTTTCTTGGTTCTTGTTTGGTTCTCTTTGTGAGTCTTAGAGCTTATGGTCATCTTGATGACAAGCTTGAGTTCATCGAAAACGGAGTTCACATGCGTCTTCTATGATGTTTTCGGTGTTGGAGGTTTTACCGGTCTTTTCCGAGGAAGGGTTCTCACCATTTTCCTTTGGGACTTTTCTCATTTGCTTATTCTTGATATTTCTATCAAGATTGTGTTAGCCCATGTCGTTAGCTTTCCAACAAACTTGGTTTCGTTGAATTCGGAGTCCGTTTGCAAAAGTTGTGGCTGTTTTGGTAAAGGCTGCAGCGGTACTACCGCGACTAGAGCGGATGTAATTTTTTACTACCGCTCCAGAGCAGTACTACCGCGGCTCCTGAGCGGTAGTACCGCCCCAGAGCAGTACTACCGCGGCTCCTAAGCGGTAGTACCGCTCCGGACCAAAATCTCGTGTTTTGCTCAGCGGAAGTAGGCACAGAAGTATTTTTTTAGTACCGCTCGCAAGCAGTAGTACCGCTACCATTTGCGGTAGTACCGTGAGGTCGAGCGGTAGTACCGTGAGGACGAGCGGTACTACCGCTCCGAAGGTTCTTTTGGCCTTTTTGCCTCCTCGCTGTTGTGTTTCGAAGGGGTACTACCGCCCTAGCGGTAGTACCGCTCCTTGGAGCGGTAGTACCGCTCTGTGCGGGCTGTGAGCATAACGGTTGGATTCGGGAGCTCCTATAAAAGGGGGTCTTCTTCCCCATTCAACCTTATCCTTTGAGCTCGTGTTCTTCCCCCATTGTTGACCTTCTTCGAGCTTGCTAACTCTCAATCCCTCCATGGATTCTTGCTAGTTTTTGAGGGAAAAGAGAGAGGAGATCTAGATCCACATTTCCACCAATCACTTTCTCCTCTATGTGAGGGGAACCCCTTGGATCTAGTTCTTGGAGTTCTTGGTGTTCTCCTTCTTGTTCTTCCTCTCATTTTCCTCCCTAGCATTAGTTGCTTCGGTGGGATTTGAGAGAGAAGGACTTGGGCACTCCGTGTGCCCTTGCCATTGCATTTGGTGCATCGGTTTGAGTTCTCCACGGTGATACGTGGAAGTTACAAGTTGAGAAGCTTATTACTCTTGGGTGCTTGGTGCCCTTGAGCTTGTTCCTCTTGGGTGCTTGGGCGCCCTAGACGGTTGGTGGTGTTCGGAGCTCAATCATTGTGGTGTAAAGCTCCGGGCAAGCGTCGGGGTCTCCAATTAGGTTGTGGAGATCGCCCCGAGCAATTTGACGGGTACCGGTGACCGCCCCCAAGGGTTGCCAAAGTGTACGGGTTCGGTGACCGCCCCCAAGGGTCGCCATTTGTACGGGTTCGGTGACCGCCCTCAAGGGTCCCTTAGTGGAATCACGGCATCTTGCATTGTGCGAGGGCGTGAGGAGATTACGGTGGCCCTAGTGGCTTCTTGGGGAGCATTGTGCCTCCACACCGCTCCAAACGGAGATTAGCATCCGCAAGGGTGTGAACTTCGGGATACATCATCGTCTCCGCGTGCCTCGGTTATCTCTTACCCGAGCCCCTTTACTTATGCACTTTACTTTGTGATAGCCATATTGTTCTTTGTCATATATCTTGCTATCACATAGTTGCTTATCTTGCTTAGCATAAGTTGTTGGTGCACATAGGTGAGCCTAGTTGTTGTAGGTTTTGTGCTTGACAAATTAACCGCTAGGTTTATTCCGCATTTGTTCAAGCCTAAACCGTAATTATTTTAAAGCGCCTATTCACCCCCCCTCTAGGCGACATCCTCGATCTTTCAATTGGTATCAGAGCCTCGTCTCTCTTTATTAGGCTTTACCGCCTAGAGAGTAAAGATGTCGACTAGGGGATTAGGATTCTCTGACACTCTTAGTTTCGATGGCACAAATTTTGATGTTTGGGTAATTCGCATGCTTAATCTCTTTAGGGTCATGGACCCAAATTTAGAGCGAATTGTAGATATGGGTTTTTCTCCTCCAAAGGATCCCCAAAGATTATCTTTAGAGGATGAGAAAAACTCTTATCTCAATGCTCAAGCTTCTAATGTGCTTTTCGATGCTTTGAGCAATGTAGTTATATTTCAACTCATGCCGTTCCGAGATGCTCATGAGTTGTGGACGAAGCTTCAAGATAAATATGGTGTGTCCAAGATTTGTGGGGATGATTGTTCTCCCTCCACCTCCGGTCGTATAGTCTTCTCAACTTCTTCTACTTCACCTACATGTGGTTTGCCACAAGGTAATGACATGGTGAGTAGTGTTGGTCATTGCAATGATGATAGTATGCTTATTGTGGATGATCCTTCATCACTATATTATTGCAATGCTCCTTCTTTGGGCTTTAACACTTCGAGCACTCCAAATGTTTCACATGCTTGTGTTGATAGTCCTTGCATATCATGTAGAAATTGCTTGACTAAATCTCATGATGATATGCTTGCTATGTCTTGTTGCCATGATAAAAATGCATCTATTTCCTCGAATTGTTGTGCTAACAATGTAGTGGAAACCGAACACTCCATGGAACAAGATGTGGTGTTTAATGGTGCCTCAAGGGATCCTACATCATCATCTATTGCTTTTTGCCTTATGGCTAAGGCGTCAAAGGTATCTCCTACTTTGTACCCCAATATGTCTCTTGATGATGATGTTGATGCTAATGATGATGAGGATAATGATGAAGAGAATGATAATGTTGCCTCCTTAAAAACTAAGGGGGAAATGATTTTTAAAGCTCTTCATAAAAATAAAATTGCTCGTTCCAACTTCATGGAAATAATGTCCATTGCCATTGATGGCAAGAAATACATTGAGGAGTTGGAATCTCATCTAGAGGAGCATGAGGCCACCATTGATAAAATGGAAGGTCATGGGCGTGATTACGCTAATGAGATTGCGGACCTCTCTCAAGCTCTTGAACTTGAACAAACCACCAAGGAATCTCTTGAGGAGACTTTTGCTCTAGAATTGTCTAAAGTGAAGGAATCTACTGATAGAGCTCTTAAGGTGGCCAATGTTTTTGAAACTAAAAATGCTAAGCTTGAAGTTGCTCATGCTAGACTCCTTGAGGATTTTGAGCACCTCGAAAATGGCTCAAGGGTCATCAAGGGTGAGCTCATCAAACTCACCGAGTCTCATGCTCAACTTGAAGCTTCTTATTTAAAAGAGCTTGCCAAGTTGCCTTCTCCTCTTGTTGTTAATGATGATGCTTGTGCTACTAATTCTATTACTTGTGAAGCATCCATTTTGAAGGAGAATGTTGAGCTACGGGCTCAACTTGAGGTGCTATCTTGCAATTATGGGAAATTGGAAGAAAGTCATGAAAAGCTCTCAAGCTCTCATGATGATCTTCTAGTATCCCATAGTGTGCTAAAGATAGCTCATGAGGCCATGATTGCTAAGGTAACATCTAGTGAGCCTCATGTGGATACTAGCACTACTTCTAGTCAAAATAGTATATTGCCATGTGCTAGTCCTTGTAATTCATCTACTCACAATGTTGGTACATCTTGTGATGAATTGCTTTCCTTGCCTTGTTGCTCTAACGATGAAGCTTATACTTCCTCTAGTACTTGTGTTGAGACTAACCATGTAGAGGAAATCAAAGAGCTCAAGGCCCAAGTCACTTCTTTGAAGAAAGACTTGGAAAAGTGTCATGAAGGGAAGGCCACACTCAACAATATCTTGAGTGTGCAAAAATCCCCCAATGACAAAGGTGGACTTGGATTCAACTCCAACAAGAAGAAGAAGTCCAAGTTGAACAAGAAGAAGAGCCAAGAACAAGTCAAGAATTCGGCCAAGATTGTTTGCTTCAAGTGCAAAGTTGAAGGGCATCATGTTAGATCTTGCCCATTGAAGAAGAAGGCCATTAGTGTCAAGCAACAAGGGAAGAGGGCACAAGTTCAATCTCATGCTCAACATCAAGTTGAAGAAAGGCCTCTTCCCAAGAAGACTCAAGTTAATGCTTCTCAAATTGAGAAATCAAGTGAGAAGAAAGTGAAGAGTAGACGTTGCTACTTATGTCGTGAGAAAGGTCACGTCGCTTCTTCATGCACTAGTGGTAACTTATCCAACCCAATTATTATTGATGATATCTATTCTCTTGGTAAGGATAAGGTTGGCAATGTGTTTGCCAAGTTTGTTGGTACTCAAAGTGGTGTCAAGCAAAGAACCATTTGGGTAGCCAAACCTATTGTGACTAACCTCTTAGGACCCAACTTGGTTGGGGACCAACAAGCTCAAACTTGATCAATAGGTGTTGTTGGAGGGCATTGGAGACTTGGCTACATTATGAAGAATTAAGGGGACTTCATCATTCTCTTTGTCTCAAGCCAAGTCAATTGGATTATCAAGTTTCTATCTTATATCCAATGTGCCTCCTTGCGGTAACTTGTACTTAAATTGTTTACCTTGAAAGTTACTTGCCCCCTTGCATGTTTTGGTTTTGTTCCTTGCATGTGTTTGTATATGTTGCGCTTCCAACTTGCTTATCTTGAGCAATCAAGTATGTGTGTGTTGGTTTGCACATCATGTACGTGTGCGTCGTGCGTTGAGCCTTTTTGCTTCCTGTTTGTATCCTAGTTGGCTCGTGTGAGAGATCAATGGAACATCCCATTTTGGGGGAGTGATGTGCTTTGTGCACCTCACAATCCTATAAATGTGTGTACATGAGGAATACCATCTAGTATTGATATTACAAGATTATCTAGTCGCTAGGTGGTATATCTCTCATGAGAAATTCAAATTCTAAAAATTCCATTGATTATCTCGTGTTGGATCCTCTTATTGCCTCTTGTTTAGTTCTTATTGGTATCACATTATGGGGGAGTAATATGCTAAGTGCATATTACAAGCCTAGAAAATGTGTACATTTGAGATATTGTCACCTAGAATTGATATTGTAAATTATCTTGTTCCTAGGTGGCATGTTAGCTCTACAAGTTGCAATTTGCTTGTGTGTGGTGTGAAGATGATGTTGGATATCCTTGCTATCTACCACCGGGAATTCTTTCCATCTACTTCTTGTCTTTTGACAATTGGTAGTCACTTATGTGTGGTAGAATTTAATTGATCATCTTTACATTGGCTTTTGTTTATTTGCCTTTTTCTCTTGCCAAGGTTTGTGTTAACTCCCGTTGTCTTCCATACCACTTGTGGATCTTGTTTATTTCTTGTTCTTGTCTAGTGTTTTCTAGATATAGTGAAAGCAGTGATCCCACCTTGTGCATTTTGTATTCAAATACAAATCCTATATAATGCACAACTCGTGGGGGAGCTATTCTATTTTCTTCACTCTTCTTGTGATCCTTATCAAGTGTGTTTTGGTGGAAGGCAAGCCATTTCTTTTTGGTACTTTGTGCCATCATGAAACTTTGTTGAGAGCTTGGTATGTTTGGAACCATCCTCTCTTTGGGAGTTTGACATCTTTAGTTTAGTGTGTATCAATGGATATCTCATTCCTTGATGTATCTTTAATGATATCTTCCAAGTGATGATTTCTCCATTTGGTATCCTTTTCACTTGGCATTTATTTGTCTTTTGGTTTCGGGTTTTGAAAGTCTTGAGCATGCATGTTTACTTCATGTATTTCATTTGGCATGCTTTCTTTCTTTGACTCAATATATAGGGGAAACTCCACCTAGTCTCAATTTGGATGAGATGTGCATGAAATTCATTTTCATATCTATATGCACATATTTATGTGGAGTTTGTCCTATGTATTGGTGTTTCTAACTATTTGGTCCCGATGAGTTTGGGTACCGTTTAGTTTGTGTTGTTCTTCTAGGAACATTTGGAGATGCATTGGATGCTCGGCTCACTCACAAGGAAGGTGTTGTCACCATGTGCATATTGGAGTCAAGCTAGGATGATCAATGAACTACTATCTACCTTCAATTGGTATCTACTACATCCTTCCAATGATATCTCGGTAACAAGTATCTATTCATGCTTTCTCCTCTTGCATTCAACCTTGTGTAGGTTGCATCTTGGCATGATTTTCATTTCATATCTTGTGATACTTGTTTCCTTTCTCAAAGCATCCCAACGATGATCTCTTGTTGCTAGTTGTGATGCCCTTGATGGATGTGTGTTTGGACTTCATTTATATACAATAAGACCATATCTAGCCAAGTGCTATGCTTTCAAGCAAATATCTTATTGGTATATTTATGACTTCCTTGTGGATATCTTGTTCCTTCGTGTTGTAACTATTTCGGGTGTACATTCTTCTTTGTAGATATATATATCATCATGATTTCGTCTACATAGAACCTTATACACTTGAGAGAAATTACATCTCTAGTTGATATCCTTTCTTTCACGTCCACCTTGTCTTTCTTATGTTATTTCTTTGGTGGCTCCGTGAAAGCTTTTGCCTTGAGTGCGTGTCCTCTATCGTTGCATCTTGATGCACTCTTGTGTGGTGAAGATTATTTTCCTCATGCTTATCGTTACGAGGCTTTTGCCATCTTAATTGGCATCCCTCGTCTTGATGAGGCTTTCATCTTCTATCTTCACCACGGGTTGTCACAAGCATAAGTTCTTTATATGCTTATTAGTAAGCTTGTGAACCCATTTGCTAGTTGTGTGTGGGAATGACAGGCCTTGCACCGTGTGCCTCATTCTTTCAAGACTATGTTGATGCTTAATGCTCATCCTAATTTTAGTCTTCTCAAGTGCTTCGCCATGACTCACACACATCATTTTGGTTGAGCCCATTCTTAAGTTGCCTCTTTTACTTGTTGCTCAACCATGTGTTTGTTGCAAGTACTAGGCTTTGTTTCCTATATGCTCACTTGCACTTGTTGTAAGTTTCTATTGATTTTGGGGGAGCTATGATCCTATTTTGTGCACTTTGTATCCAATTACAAAACATTCTTTTTTGTGCACAAATCATGGGGAGCTTCTCTAGTTTCTTTAGAACACTCCTCGTCTCATATCATAATATCCTTCATTCATGTGGCTCATAGGATCTTTGGTCTAGTTGGTTCAATTGATATCCTTTGATTGCTTGCTTCAATTGGTATCTTTTGATTGCTTGATTGCTTGTTTCTCTCTTTGTTATGTCTTTGTGGCATATCATTCTTTTGCAATCTTTGGGCCTCAATATAGTTTGTGTTCCTCCAAGTATTAACCGTTGGATATGTGTATTGCATTCCACTCTCTTGTTGAGAAATACACAATTTATGGAGGACCACAATTTATATTGGTCTTCTTAGCTTTTCGCCCATTTTGGCAATCGATGCCAATGGGGGAGAAGTTTCAGAGAGTTTTGTGGAGAAGTTTAGAGAGTTATCTCCTCTTGCTTTGGTTTTGTTCCTTAGCATTTGCATCTCATACGCATGCACTATTGGTTGTTGCATTGCATAGTGAAGCATAATTCCTTATATAAACTCTCTTGAAAGTGATTGTCATCAATTACCAAAATGGGGGAGATTGAAAGAACATGCGGTGCCCCCATGTTTGGTTTTGGTAATTGATGACAATCTCTATGGACTAATGGTTGTCTTGAGTTATATTTGAAGGATTTGTCCATAGGATTTTCTTGAAGTCCATGTGTTGGTTTCAAGGAGTTTATGAGTTGACCAAGGTGCTATTAAGGAATTATCCAAAGATTGGTCATGCGAGTGTTGAGCTTATTGCAAGCATGTCTTGAAGAAGAAGGTTGTGTGATCATTCATGTTTACCTTCAATACATCATCCAAATGAAGAGAGTTGCAAAGATTTAAGGTTGATCAAGACTAAGTCAATAGTGAATCAAGTTGATCAACTCACAAAGCGTAGAAGATGTACCGAGAGGGATCAAGTGATCCCATGGTATGGTAAGCATTGTCCATTGCACTTTGTGTACTAACCCATGGTCTATGTGAGAGTTCTATGTGGGGTTAGGTACGTATCCATGGGCTTGCATCAAGAGGAAGATATCATACAACCCATGGAAAGGATGACATCAAGTGGTGATCGTCATCAAGATTGCCGTGTGCAAGTTCAAGTGGAGCATCACGAAGAGATCAAGTGCTTGAATCTTGCCATCCATTGTGGTGTCAATGGACTTGTGAAGATGAGCCGAAGAGTGGCTCACCCATAGTGGACTATGGGGGAGCAATCATCTAGTCTTCATCGAGCCAACGCAATCAAGAAAGGTGGTCCATCTTGAGGGAGTCAAGATCGTCATCATCTAGCTCAAGTGGACCATGTGCAAGGCAAAGGTTTGCCCTTGATAGGTTTTCTATTTTACCGGTCTCATGGTGGTAGTAGGGAGACCGGGTTATATGATCGTTTGCCGTACTATCAAGGGGGGCTCTCAAGTTGGTAGCTTGATCGTATCGTTAGTAGAGAGCTCAAACCCTTGCATCCTTGCATCATGTTTCTTGGTTCTTGTTTGGTTCTCTTTGTGAGTCTTAGAGATTATGGTCATCTTGATGACAAGCTTGAGTTCATCGAAAACAGAGTTCACATGCGTCTTCTATGATGTTTTCGGTTTGGAGGTTTTACCGGTCTTTTCCGAGGAAGGGTTCTCACCATTTTCCTTTGGGACTTTTCTCATTTGCTTATTCTTGATATTTCTATCAAGATTGTGTTATCCCATGTCGTTAGCTTTCCAACACTTGCTTTCGTTGAATTTGGAGTCCGTTTGCAAAAGTTGTGGCTGTTTTGGTAAAGGCTGCAGCGGTACTACCGCGACTAGAGCGGATGTAATTTTTTACTACCGCTCCAGAGCAGTACTACCGCGGCTCCTGAGCGGTAGTACCGCCCCAGAGCAGTATTGTCGCGGCTACTAAGCGGTAGTACCGCTCCGGACCAAAATCTCGTGTTTTGCTCAGCGGAAGTAGGCACAGAAGTATTTTTTTAGTACCGCTCACAAGCAGTAGTACCGCTACCATTTGCGGTAGTACCGTGAGGTCGAGCGGTAGTACCGTGAGGACGAGCGGTACTACCGCTCCGAAGGTTCTTTTGGCCTTTTTGCCTCCTCGTTGTTGTGTTTCAAAGGGGTACTACCGCCCTAGCGGTAGTACCGCTCCTTGGAGCGGTAGTACCGCTCTGTGCGGGCTGTGAGCATAACAGTTCGATTCGGGAGCTCCTATAAAAGGGGGTCTTCTTTCCCATTAAACCTTATCCTTTGAGCTCGTGTTCTTCCCCCATTGTTAACCTTCTTCGAGCTTGCTAACTCTCAATCCCTCCATGGATTCTTGCTAGTTTTTGAGGGAAAAGAGAGAGGAGATCTAGATCCACATTTCCACCAATCACTTTCTCCTCTATGTGAGGGGAACCCCTTGGATCTAGTTCTTGGAGTTCTTGGTGTTCTCCTTCTTGTTCTTCCTCTCATTTTCCTCCCTAGCATTAGTTGCTTCGGTGGGATTTGAGAGAGAAGGACTTGGGCACTCCGTGTGCCCTTGCCATTGCAATTGGTGCATCGGTTTGAGTTCTCCATGGTGATACGTGGAAGTTACAAGTTGAGAAGCTTATTACTCTTGGGTGCTTGGTGCCCTTGATCTTGTTCCTCCTGGGTGCTTGGGTGCCCTAGACGGTTGGTGGTGTTCGGAGCTCAATCATTGTGGTGTAAAGCTCCGGGCAAGCATCGGGGTCTCCAATTTGACGGGTACCGGTGACCACCCCCAAGGGTTGCCAAAGTGTACGGGTTCGGTGACCGCCCCCAAAGGTCGCCATCTGTATGGGTTCGGTGACCGCCCTCAAGGGTCCCTTAGTGGAATCACGGCATCTTGCATTGTGCGAGGGCGTGAGGAGATTACGGTGGCCCTAGTGGCTTCTTGGGGAGCATTGTGCCTCCACACCGCTCCAAACGGAGATTAGCATCCGCAAGGGTGTGAACTTCGGGATACATCATCGTCTCCGCGTGCCTCGGTTATCTCTTACCCGAGCCCCTTTACTTATGCACTTTACTTTGTGATAGCCATATTGTTCTTTGTCATATATCTTGCTATCACATAGTTGCTTATCTTGCTTAGCATAAGTTGTTGGTGCACATAGGTGAGCCTAGTTGTTGTAGGTTTTGTGCTTGACAAATTAACTGCTAGGTTTATTCCACATTTGTTCAAGCCTAAACCGTAATTATTTTAAAGCGCTTATTCACCCCCCCCCTCTAGGCGACATCCTCGATCTTTTACCAGTGCTCGCCTAAGTAATAAAAATCCTACCGAGTGGAGAGCAAACCTCCCACTCGGGGTTAGCTGTGGCCCAGTGCTTGCCTAAGTAACAAAATCCTACCGAGTGGAGAGCGAACCTCCCACCCGGAGGCTTAGCTGCAGTCCCGTACTCGCCGAAGTTTGAAAAATCCTACCGAGTGGTGAGCAAACCTCCCACTCGGGGGCTTAGCTGCAATCTCGTACTCGCCTAAGTTTGAAAAATCCTATCGAGTGGTGAGCGATCCTCCCACTCGGAGGCTTAGCTGCAGCCAAGTGCTCGCCTAAGTTTGAAAAACCTTTCCGGGTGGTTGACATGGACGTCAAGACCATTGCTGGATGCGTAGCTGATGAGCTGATCAATGCTCCTCAAGGATCACCCAATTGGTTGACAGGAACGTCAAGACCATTGCTGAGTGCCTTGCTGATGAGCTGATCAATGCTACTCAAAGGCCACCTGATTTGTCGACTGGAACGACAATACCATTGTTGAGTGCCTTGTTGATGAGCTGATCAATGCTCTTCAAGGATCACCGAATCAGTTGACAAGAACATCAAGACCATTGCTGAATACCTTGCTGATGAGCTGATCAATGCTCCTCAAGGATCACCCAATTGGTTGACAGGAACATCGAGACCATTGTTGAGTGCCTTGCTGATGAGCTGATCAATGATGCTCAAGGATCGTCCAATCAGTCGACTGGAACGCCTCACTGATAAGCTAATCAAGGTTGCCCAAGGATCACCCGATCAGTCGAATGGCCAACCTTTTCCAGCAGCTGCATCAAGCAAACAGACAACAATTCGAGGGAAAAACGGTTTTCGTTCGAAGACAAACGCAGTTTATGAGGTGACAAATCCAAAGTTTCTTAACCGCAAAATAAAGTGCTCGGGCATCAGGCCCGAAGGAGTTTTAATGGTTACAAATTCACTCGGCATTCCGAGGCAAATAAAAGTGATAGCATAATGTTTTTCTTTTGTTACTCGGCGGGAGAAGGACTGGCCGGGTCGCAGAAGCTGTCGAGGTCGATGCTGTCGGCGATGCGAGTGGCTGCCTCGAGGAAAGTGTCCATGAAATCCTGGAAGGAGTGCTTCTTAGTGTTTGCCACTTTGAGAGCTGCCAACTTGTCTTCCTTAGCTTCCTTGCAGTGCACTCGGACCAGAGACAAAGCGACATCTGCACCACAGCAGGCAGAGGATTTCTTCCACTCTTGCACTCGACTTGGAATCTGGTTTAGCCGAGCCATCAAGGACTCGAGGTCTTGAGACAGTTCCTCCCGAGGCCAGAGCTCAGCGTCCACTCAGGTCATCACCACCTTCAGCCGAGCCAGATAGTCGACTGCACCGTCCAAGCGTGATTCCAGTCGAAGCAAGTTCATCGCAACTTCATCTTTCATGGGACAGTTGATGGGGTCGAGACCTGTCTCGACCCGCCCAATTTCGGCCTCAAAGTCCTGACACAGTTCTGTCCCATTGCAAAAGTGAGCCGATGACGAGATGATAAAGTTCAATCGGCAACAAAGTGATGAGTCGACTGATCATACCTTCAAGCTTTAGAACAAGTTTGGCGGCGAGTTACTCCAGATAGGACTCTAGCTTGTCGGTCTTGGTCTTAAGGCCGCCAACTTCAGTGGTCAGATTTTCCTTGTCCTTCTTTGGTTGCTGAACTTCCTGGTTGGCGTCTGTGATGGCAGCCTTCAGCTTCTCGTTCTCCTCATCCAGTTTGCTGACCGAAGCCAGCTTCTGGTCTGCAAGCTTCGTCTTCTCGCGTGCCTCCTTCTGAGAGGCTGCCAGATCCAGATCCTTCTGCTCCAAAGCCTCCTTCATCCTCTCTAAAGAAACAACACTCTTTAGACGAGACTGAAGTTGACGATTTTCACTACGCACATTTGCTCGTGTGAAATCACTCGGTTCAAAGAGACTGAAGGAAAAACTAGCACGAAGCATGAAGTTACAAAACAGACAGGATGGTCGAGTGATTACCTCCCATGATGGCCGTTTCTTGTTGGGCAGTCTTCAGATTCTTCTTCGCAAGTTCGAGGTCAAGTTCAACACTGATATGTTTCTTCTTCAACTCGGTGAGCCGAGCTCCAAGATCACAAGACCTTTGCAACCAGAAAGACAGAACATATCAGTCGACAGATCACAGAGCCGAGTGAAAGCAAAGAGTTACTCTAAGACTACTGCCGAATCAAGTTTTCAACAGTAGTCTCGCGGACTACACCCAGTGGGTGCACTTAGCGTGCCCCCACTAGATCAGATCAATACTCAGCATGAGTTCAAAAAAGAAAGAAAGAGAGACACATCATTAGACCTCGGTCGACTGCCAGCAGCCGACCGTGGTCTCGGGGACTACACCTAGTGGGTGCACTCGACGTGCCCCCACTGATTCGAAAAGTGCAGAATTGAAGATTTCCTGAGTTCTAAACGAAAGAACACCCGGTGGGTGATCAGATATAAAAGTGACATCCAGAAATTTCAGTCGGAGTTTTGCTGACCTGAACGTTGGTCTGAAGAGCAGTGCTGGCGGTGTAAGCTATCTGACTGGCTTCATGCATCACTTTCACCTGCTCCATGACAAGGTTCGCCTGGCGAAGAGCTTCCCTAGCAGCACTCAGTGAGTCGTCTAGAGTTTGATATGTGGCAAAGAGAGATGGCTCCAGAGGGGCCGAAGTAGCTGCCGGGTCAGATGAGTGGAGTTGTACCGGTGCAGCATGTGTCTGCGTAGTCGACCCTGGCGGACGATCAGTCGTCAACGGGTTAGCGAATGTGACGTTGGTCCGGACCATCGCTTCAGGCGCCGGTGTCGACTGAGGGACCTGGACTTCAAGCTTCCTCCTGCTTAAGCTTCCACTCTTCTTCTTCCTCTCCTGTAGAGGCACTTCTTCTTCGTCGTCATCAGGAAACACAACGATATCTTGTGGAGCTACATAAGAAGAGAAATGTCAAGTTTTCAGTCAATTGGCCATCCACTCGACTAAACAAAACTTGGTCGAATGAACTTACCAGGTCGAGAGGTGGCCTCTTCGTCTCCTGGTGCCTTGTCGACGTCCATGTCAGTGGCAGCAGAGGTAGGGCTGGAAAGACACAAGGATGGGTTGGTCAGATCAAGAAATTTTTCAGTCGACTTACGGAAAAACGAACAAGATACCCACCCTGAGGCAAAGGGGACGTCCATCTTAATGCGCGGCAGTGTCTTTCGAGCCTTGGAGGGAGCAACTCTAGGCTACTTGGCCACCTTCTCCGTTGGCTCCGGAGTCGACGTCCGAGTGCGCTTTTGGGTATTGGCACTCGGACCCACACCTTTCCCGCGCCCGCCGACCGGGTCATGCTGCTGTTTGGATCGACATTCGGAGCGCGTTGGCGAGTCGACTTCCTCCTCCTCGTCCTCCTCCTCGCTCTCCTCCTCTTCCTCGTCGTCTTCCTGAGAATCCCACTCGTCACTATCTTCCACGCTGTCCTCCCCCTCCTGGGTCTGCTCCAAAGACTGCTCGCCATTGGGCATCGAATGCATCTCAGTGAACACCTGTAGAACAAAGTTGGTCAAACATGAGTCGGTCAATCTCAAGTACAGTCGGAACATGAATGGGAAACAGTCGGAGCGAAAAGCATACCTTGTCGGGTGGGTTGTCGCTGCTAAAGGGGACGACTCGCCTAGATCCTCTGGGATTGTCCTGATTGCCTGTAATGCTTCTCAGCCACGAAGCTACTGTTGCAGACGGTACTTCTTCTGGATGAACCCGTGCGGTGTCGTCCGGTCCGGAATACAGCCACATCGGATGATCGCGGGCTTGGAGAGGCTGGATACGTCGATTGAGGAACACCTCCAACAGATCCAGACCCGTGACACCATCATTGATAAGCTGGACCACCCTATCTACCAACATCCTCGTCTCCATGGTCTCGCCAGTCGTAACTTTCAGCGGGGCAGGAGTCTGGACTCGGTAAAACGAGAAGTGGGGAAGGTCGGTCGACTGACCTGGAGCCACGACATCCTGGCAATAGAACAAAGTCGATTGCCAGCCTCTAACGGAATCAGGAAGAGTCATAGCAGGAAAGGCACTCCCTTTCCTCTTTTGGATACCTAAACCCCAACACATCTGGATGACATGGGTTTTTGAATCACTCGACTTCGCCTTCTTTACCGATTAAGAATGAATAGTGAAGATGTGCTTGAAAAGGCCCCAGTGTGTTCGACACCCCAAGCAGTTCTCGCACATCGACACGAAAGCAGCTAAATACGTCATGGTGTTGGGGGAGAAGTGGTGGAGTTGAGCACCAAAAAAGTTCAGAAACCCCCGGAAGAAGGGGTGCGGGGGAAGTGAAAAGCCGCGGTCGACATGGGTGGCGAGAAGAACACACTCACCTGGCTGAGGCTGAGGGCTCATCTCCCCCTCCGGCAGCCTTGCCGCTCCCTTGACGATTAACCCCGACTCCGCCAACTCATCCAGGTCCTCCTGCTGAATCGAAGACCGGATCCAATTGCCCTGGATCCAGCCCGGCGGCAGCCTCGCCCGCGATGCTGCTTCCTGCCCTTCGCCACCTCCTTCGTCTTCTTTGCGCGCTCTAGCGCCGCCGTCTTGTCCTTCACCATGGCGACGGGGCAGTGGCGTCGGAGCGGGAGAGTAAGGTGTGGCGGAGAGACGGAGAAAGAAGAAGGAAGAGAAGATGTGCACAGTACCGGCGCCTCGGTCCGGCCACCTTATAAGAGGTTGTTTCCGAGTGACTGATGCGTGGGACCAGGCGATCCCGTCAAATCCTGCAACAGTCGCGCGCAGCGTACGTGGCGAAAAAGACGGCACGGGAATCGAGGAATCACTATTTATCCGCTCCGCCCGCTTCAGCACTCCCCGTCTGGCGCGCTTCCCCGAAATTTTGTATCCCGCAGAATCCGGGATGCACTGCAGGCAATCGCGCCCAGGATCCCGCACTCCAACGCGACACTCGGCATAAGATCAACAGTTCACTCGACTGTCCACTGAATGGATCAAGGCGACTGAGTCGACACCAAACATCGACGCGGGCACTCAGACGTGCAGAAAGCGCTCGCGAGATCCCTAGGCTCAGGTCAAGCTTAATTTCAGTCTATTTTGCACTCGCACCTTAATCCATTCGGGGGCTACTGATGAGGGTACAGACCTGGGGTAGGGTCATAGACTTGACCTATACGTCCTACCCAAGGTCACTATCCTAGAAGATAAGAAGACCAAGAATCCACTCGACGGTGTAATCACTCGACCATCATTCCCCACTTTCACTCGACTGTATGGGAATGACTCGACCATATTGAAGACCAGGAGTCGGAAGAGCGCACAACGACCGGGCATTCATTCCTTAGTCTTCATGAGCATTAAGAGTATTTAAGGCTGCCGTTACCAGTAACTCCCTTACTTTATGTACATTAAGCCCCTTGTAATGGAGGTTAGCTGGGGTCCTGGCGCACTCTATATAAGCCGCCCCCTCCTCTGGGACAAGGGTTCGCACCCCCTGTAACACAACACACATAAACCAATCGACCGCCTTCGGGCACCGAGACGTAGGGCTATTACTTCCTCCGAGAAGGGCCTGAACTCGTAAACCTCGTGTGTACATCTTCGCCATAGCTAAGATCTTGCCTCTCCATACCTACCCCCCTTTCTACTGTCGGACTTAGAACCACGACAGCCGACGCCATCGCCCAAGCCCGCCGTCGACTGATCCCGCCGTCGCTGGGAGCCCGCACGCTGTCGGGAGTCCCACACCCATGGATCTGGGTGCTCGTGCACCGCCGCGAGCCCGCTGACTTCGGGATCCGCCACACCGTCGGGAGGGCCACACCCCACGGATCAGGACTCCCGCGCCACCGCGGATCCGTGAGAGGGAGGAGAGACCCTCCGCCGCCGCCGTCGCACGCACGAACTTTGCCCGGCGCCGACCATTGGCAGCGTCGGAGGGGAGGGGGAGAAGGATGCTGGAGGGTTACTAGGCGGCGGCGGCTGAGCCCTTCCGAACCGCCCGCGTGGGGAGGCGACGCGAGAGTTACGCGAGAACCTACTGTCTACTAAAATCGGGGGATAGATGAATCAAAACAAATAAGTAGAAGGTGTGTCTAAGTCTTAGTCGAGTGAGACTTAATTAAGTCTCAGTCAAGTGATAGTGTATATGGAAAGAAAATTGAGAAACTAAAAAGAATTTTTTATACGAATCTCAATGCAAGACCAATGAAATACAATAACAAAGTCTAAATCGACGGAGACTCGGCAAAACTGATGAGTAACAGTGCGACAGCGGCACCCACGTGGCTCCCTGTCAAGAAACAAGCAATGATGTCGATTGTTTCCAGTGCGAAAGTTAAAAAATGAGATTGGTCTAAAAAAAATGAGATTGGTCTACAACTGTTGACGCTACGTCAACGGGTTTTGAACTTGTGGCCAGCCCACCCCCGCGAGCCATCCGGCGGCGGAGTACGTAGCAGGTGGACGAGTGTATATATACGACCTTCAGAACAAGTTCGGTGGCGACGCGTAGAGCACTGTTGCCGAGTTAATTCGTCAGATCTCAACGTAGAAGTAGGGGTACTCCTATTTACATCGGCGTCAACGTAATTCGATCAGCGCCGTCGA
Organism: Triticum aestivum; assembly: GCF_018294505.1. Classification (NCBI taxonomy): domain Eukaryota; kingdom Viridiplantae; phylum Streptophyta; class Magnoliopsida; order Poales; family Poaceae; genus Triticum; species Triticum aestivum. The sequence goes on along the minus strand of NC_057804.1, from coordinate 395,714,488 downwards.
GAACGTGGGACTGTGGGAGTAGTATACGATAAAATGGGAAAAATTTCGTGTTTTGACCCTTTTTGCAAACAAAATCGGGAACTGACCCCAGTTCAGAAAAATTTCGAGATCTGACCCTTTTGCCTACCGCCAGAGGTCCTCGCGGTAGGATTGCGTGCCCTACCGCCATACCCTACGGCGGTAGGCCCTTTGACGGCGACTGGCGGCCGTTGGTAGGCGCTGACGTGGAAAAGGGCCTACCGCCATCCCCTGCGGCGGTAGGTTACTGGAGCCGACCGCCATACCCTCTGGCGGTAGGGTCCTGTGTTCTGGATAAGGTGGGGAGGGGCTGGATATTCCCCCCCTCCTCAACCACTCATTCAGCCCACATCACCTCTCCACCGAGCTCAACTCTCCCCCCCCCCTCTTTCTTTGAAGCACAAGAGCCTTCCAAATCTTTCTCATTTGTTTGAGATTTCTCCGGTGGATTATTACCATTTTCATCACTCAAGGTGGCTCTCTCATTTCCCCTCATTTTGATTGGTTGATATTTTTGTTTACTTTGCATTTGCTCATTTGATTGCAAACCCTAGCTCATCATTTTGGTGTGGTCAAATCAATTACTATGATCCATTTAGGTTTATGTTTGTGATTTCCTTATGTATGATGTGCTTAGAATTGCTTATAGAAAAGTTTGTGTGCCTAGATCTAGTGCTAGTCTTAATGTACATAATGGGGATTAGGTTATGCTTAAGAAAGCAACTAAAGCTAAGTTACTTTAATAGCAACTTTTCGAATTGTAGGATGGCACCGTTCGTTTTCTTTAAAACTTCTGCTGAGGCGGCGGCGAACCGTGAACGCGAATTGATTGAGGAAAAGATGAACTTGTGGATCGAAGCCATTGATGCGTTGAATGCGGAGTGTAGGGCCTTTTCATATAATTATTTCAATAAAGACCGTTTCGAAAATTTCATAACAAAAAAGGAGAGGTTGATGAAGAAGCTCAAGACGGCGGAAAAAAATTGTAGGCGTGATCTTGCAATGCAAATTACATTGTGTGCGACAACGGCAGAATATGCTGAGATAGACATGGGCAATCATGGTCAGGTCATTGATTGGTTAGTTCGCCAACCATTCTCGTCGGATGAGAACCGGGCATCTCGTTGGGCATGGGTCAAAGAAAGAAATGATGTTATTTGTTGCAATCCGGGACCGTACGCCGCATAGTATTGCATGAGGCTATGTAATCTTTGTCATTTGGACTGTAATGACATGTACCCTATGCTTGGTCGTCGTTTGAACTGCTATGACTTGTACCCTTAACATTTGAACTCATTAAGAACTTGGTGTTGTATGTCATATCAAGTAACCGTGTGTTGTACTCTACTTAATTTATTTTATGTTTTTGTTTATGTCATCTTAAACCCGTATATTCATGTAGGATGGACAGTCGATCCATGACTATGAACATAGCGTGTGAGAAGATCATGGCGGAGCGACACCGTTGCTTGAAGAAGGAATGTGAAGCATGGTTGAAGAGTTGTGATGAGGCAAATGCGGCCATGAAGGATTTCAGCAAGTATCACTTTATCGAGGAACCTTCTGATGCTAAGGAGAAAAAAGCATTCCGAAAGCTTGTGAAGGAGAAAGAGAGGATGCTTGATGAGCTGCAAGACCGGGAATATTCTTACAGACACACTTTGGCAGTTGAGATTGCGTTCACTACAAGCAAAGAAGAATCCCGTGAGATGGACTTGAGGAAACCCGGGCAGGTCATAGGATGGGCAATCAAACAGGGCTGTCAGAGAATCCCGCTCGCCGTGCTGCATGGGCTTGGTTCCGTGAAACGAATGGTGTTCGATGAGCAATTGCTGCCAACATCTTGGGAAGAATGTTATATGCGGCCTCATAATCACCATGCAACATCCTAATAGCGTTTGCCTTCGCCATCCATGCCTTCCCGTACTTGACCGGGTGTCCGAATTGTTCCTCAATCGAAGACATGAGAAACTTGACCTTCACGGTTGGATCATGTGCTATTTGATGCAACAATTTATATCCTAGATACTCCGACGTGAGTTGACGGTGTCCTTTGCTTTGGTCGGCCTTGTCCGGGGGTACGCACGTGTGAGTCCCAACATGACTCTTCAAGACCCATTGCCCGGTTTCTTTGATTTTTCTACCGCGGACCATCCATTTGCAACCTTCTTTGTCACATTTGACCGTGTACCAAAGTTTTTTATTTGAATGACCAACAACAAACAGGTCTATGGTTCCTAATGGCATAGTCACACGACCATATCTTGAACTCTACCAAAGAACCAAACTTGATGCCTTTCTTCAAATGAGCATTCCCATCCTCATTTTCTGGTCGAGGATCACTGAATTTGGGGCACGGTGTTGGCTCGGACAACCATAATCTCATCCCACCATCAACGACTGCATTATCCGCAAGACTCACATCTCTAAACAAAGGCGGCCCTCTCTCCTTGCCGGTCACCTTCTTGTAGATTTTGTTTTCTTGCGCAGTCAACCCATCCTCATCCAACTCTTCCTCCGGACCCTCGTCATCCGAGTTATACCCACACATACGGTTATAAGGGAGGGTACGGTCCATGTCTTGTTGCCGCACAATGACATCCAAGTTACCAATTGGATTGTAATGGATCTCTTCATTCTCCGAGTAAACATCCTCCTCTAGAGCAACAATAGCATCATCATCAACATGAGGAATAGAATCTTCTTCAACATGAGGAATAGCATCATGACGGAGTACTATGGCGCTAGCGCTGATATGATCTTCATTGGGTTGGCTACTTGGTGGTTGGCTAGAAGAATTGGGGACATACACCTCGGCACTGTCATCATGCATGGGGGAGGATGCATTGCGGTTGAGATCAATTTGCAAAGGAGGAGGAGGATCAACCTTTGTGGCAAAGATCTCAAGAGACTTGTCTTGTGATGCGTCTACTTTTTCCTTGTACACATTCCGATGCAATTGGGAGGTGATGGGCATACTCTTTAATCGGGACTTTACTCCCAATCCAACGTCATACCTCCCAATAAGCTTAACCTCGGCATTTGGGTCATTCCAATGTAAGACGCTTCTCACTTGAACTACAAGATCATCAAAGCTTGGACTTGTGTCAAAAACCATAGTCTCTTCCCCTTCATCGTCATTTCCAAGCATAAATGTCGACTTGTCCAAATAATGAACGTTTACGAGCTTATGCATCTAAGAAAATGGGAACAATATAATCAATCCATATATGTCATCCAACCAACACAAATGGACAAATGAACGAAATTTTGCATAACTACTATTCATACTAAAGTTAACATAACCATTAACCACTAACCCTAACCATAACCCCTAACATAACCACTATAACCCTAACCCCCAACATAACCACCAACATAACCACCCAACATCCCTAACCCTAACCCTAACACCAACCCCTAACATAACCACAACCCTAGCCATAAATGCATCATAAATGCACACAACAACATCAACACCTAGGGTTTGCAATAAATTGACCAAATCAACACAAAACAAAGATCTCAACCAATCAAAAGATGGGGGAATGAGGGAGGTACCTTGGGTGATGAAAATGCTCCGGATCCACCGATGAAATCCCAAGCAAATGGAGTGTATCTAGGGGGGGTTTGTGAGGGGGAGAGAGGGGGAAGAGGAGCTGAGCACGGGGAAGAAGATGAGTGGGGAAGAAGAGTGGTGGTGGGGCCCACAAACCAGCCCCTCCCCACCTTATCCAGAACACAGGACCCTACCGCCAGAGGGTATGGCGGTAGACTCCAGTAACCTACCGCCGTAGGGGATGGCGGTAGGCCCTTTTCCACGTCAGCGCCTGCCAACGGCCGTCAGTCGCCGTCAAAGGGCCTACCGCCGTAAGGTATGGCGGTAGGGCACGCAATCCTACCGCCAGGACCTCTGGCGGTAGGCAAAAGGGTCAGATCCCGAAATTTTTTCGAACTGGGGTCAGATCCCGATTTTGTTTGCAAAAAGGGTCAAAACACGAAATTTTGCCAAAAAAGGAGGGAATCTTGTATGCTTCATTCATCCTCTTTGGATCGTCGCTCTGCTTTGGAAACTGTCCCCTGTAGCTGCTGCAAGCGCACAGCGGAGTATACTTTTAACAGCGTGTTTTTTTTTTGACAGGAGAGTTTAACAGCGTGTTAATGAAGCAAACAAGCAAGCATGCACTCTAAGCAGATAGGCTTTGGGATTTTAAATACGCCCTGGCAGAACATGCAGACGGTTCCCTTAATAAACAACAAAAGAATATAATACTGGAGCCACGACGGGTTGTAGTACGTAGACTACGTACGAGCGGCTCGCTTTCAGCTAGTTTACGCTTACCAAGACAGCGATCTGACTTTGCGCGCCCATTAAAGGCTCGGCAGCCGCCTCGCAGAACGCGGGGCCGGGCAGATTCATCCATTTGTTTAGCGATCGCAGACATCTTTTACACGGCCAAGCAATGCCTATGTACGGTGGGACGCACATGATCTGATACCATCGCCCACTTTCGCGTGCCTCCAGTCCAAGAAATTAGCACAATTCGCGTGTCGAGTTGCCGACGGGATTATCAACGACGACTAGTGCGCATTATATATACACTACAAATCCAATCAGTGTTCATATAGTAGTTCATTTTGTTCTTGAAACTACTATAGTTCATAATTAATCCATACTGAAGCAGAATCTTCACATAGTACCAGTA